>NC_073269.2:37692500-37992500 GCF_029289425.2 Pan paniscus
CAAACACAATGGCGTGGCCTTTGAATCCAGATTATGCCATCCCAGCAGTGGGTGGTCAAAAGGGAAAGGTTTTGTTCTTATGACTCAGAAGGAAACAGGCCAACATTTTCTCCCCCTCTGTTGTTTCTGAAGCTTTTAGGCCACTGGCTCAAAATATCGTCTAGCAATAACATGTCCAATAGCAAAGGAAAAGCAGCCGTGACCCGTGGCCGAGAGCATGCATTTCAGACAGGTGTCCGGCTAATCAAAAGAAACCCCGGCCCAATTTAGAGAACCCCAAGATCTCTGAATTCCACTATGGGTTGCTGCGTGCTCAGACCCTCCGATCCCTGCAACCAGGCCTGCTCTCAAGCCATGTCTCAGACATTGGTGGTTCCAAGGCAGCTCAGTGCCGGTTTGCCTTAGATGAGCTTGAATCAGTTTTCGACAAACAGCTGGTACGACGGATGGTGATACCCGGAAGATAAACAGCATGCCGTGCTTTATAGGAATCTTGACTGCTAATTTGAAGTGGAAGAAAGAGGTGCCATAATGAGACAGCTTCTCCTGTCTAAACGTGGGTATCGAACCTGGCTGCCTTGGAGTTGTGTGTATTCACTTGGTATGGACATTGACCAAACCAGGAGTCGGCGTTCCAGAGTGGGCGCCAGGTCTTGCCTGAATGTGCTGTCTGCCTTTCAAAGGAACCAGGTGGTAGCCACGTGGTATGGCTTCTAGACTTGGTTCTGAGACTTGGCTGCAAAATACAATTCCCAGGAGACACTTTGTCAAAATGTTCATGCCTGAGCAAAGTCACTAGAGATTCTGGTTTAATTGGCTTGGGGTGGGACGTAGACATGGGAGTTCTTAGAAAGCTCTTCTGGTGATTCTAATGCAGAGGCAGGGTTGAAAATCTCTGTGCTAGACCAGTGGGTCTTGAACATTTTGGTCTCGGAACCCTTCAGAATGTAGAAATTCTGAAAGTTTTAAGGACCCTAAGTGCTTTTGTTTAGGTGTGCCATTAGAAATTAAAACTAAGAAAATTCTAAAATCTACATGCAATCATGTATTTAAAAATGAAAATAAACCTATTATATACTAACATATCTAGAATGTTTTCATGGAAAAAATAACAGTATGTTCAAAAAGTTAGTGACAAGTATAGTGTCTTAGTAGCTCTTTGCAAACCACTGGCTTAATACAGAAGTCACTATATGAAAAAGGCATGTACACACCCATGTTTATAGTAGCACAATTTGCAATTGCAAAGACATGGAACCAACCTCAGTGCCCATCAACCAATAAGTGGATAAAGAAAATGTGTATATACACTGTGGAATACTGCTCAGCCATAAAAAGGACAAAATAATATCTTTTGCAGAAACCTGGATGGAGCTGGAGACCATTATTCTAAGTGAGGTAACTCAGGAATGGAAAACCAAATATCATACGTTCTAACTTATAAGTGAAAGCTAAGCTATGAGGATGTAAAAGCATAAGAGTAATATAATGAACTTTGGGTATTTAGGTAGGGGAAAGTCTGGGAGGGGGATGAGGGATAAAAGACTATACATTGGGCACACTGTACACTGCTTGGGTGACTGGTACACCAAAATCTCTAAAGAACTCATTCATGCAACCAAAAACTACCTGTACCCCAAAAACTATTGCAATGAAAACAAAAATTATTTTTAAGAAAAGATGGCTAGATTCTAATATCTGCTTCCACATTCAGTCTTGCAATATGTCGTTTCTGTTCAAATCTATGAAGAAAACCTGACCTCACACAGATGTCGTTGGAAAAGGGAGGTATATAGTAAAAGCCCTTTCAGATAACTGTGGATGTTCTTTGATACTACACCAAAACTCAGCAACTGGTAGTTTCTCAAAGGTTAGTTGCAATGTGAAATCTGAAAATATATAAACTTTTTGTGCTCCATTACATTAAAATCCACTGGTCTATCTTGATATTTGAATGGATTTTTTTACCATTACATGATTTTATTACATCTAGTACAGGTCACTTGAGAAATATCAGCTCAATGAGTCATGTATGCAGATCCTGCAGTGTTGACACATCCATTATTCAATATTAAAGAAATCACATGTGTTAGTATCTCTTTAACTATTGGAAAGCTGTCAAGCTCACGGTGGCTGATACAAGTTTTTCAAAATTCTTGAAAGCTTGAGTTTCATCATTGGCAACAAATACTGTCAGTTATTTTCTTGGAAGTGACAGAATTAATTTGTTCATTTTCCAGATAATGTCTGCCAAATAGTCAAGTTTGAATAACCATAGTTTGTCTATCAGTTGTTCTTTCAAGTAAAAATGGTGCTCTTTGAAAAAAAAAAAAGGCAGGGAGTTCAACTCACAGTTCAGAAGATTGGCAAAGGTGCTTTTCCTTGAGGCAGCTGTGGAACTTCCAGATGGGGCAGAGGTGCTCTATGTCTACCTCCCACTTCATCACAAAGAACATTGAAAGGCCAGTGCTCAAATATTGAGATTTAATAAAATGAATAACTTTCAATATGTCATCAAGTACATTCTTGTTATTTCAAATTCATAATCTCTATACTTTACTCATTTTCTTATTGTGGTAAAATACATGTAACATAAAATTTTCCATCTTAATTATTTTATATTTTATTTTTTTGAGATGGAGTTTCACTTTCATTGCCTAAGCTGGAGTGCAATGGTGTGGTCTCAGCTCACTGCAACCTATGCCTCCTGGGTTGAAGTGATTCTCGTGCCTCAGCCTTCCAAGTAGCTGGGATTACAGGCACCTGCCACCATGCTTGGCTAACTTTTGTATTTTTAGTATAGGTAGGGTTTCAACATGTTAGCCAGGCTGGTCTTGAACTTCTGGCCTCAGGTAATCTGCCCCCCTCGGCCTCCCAAAGTGCTGGGAGTACAGGCATGATCCACCGCATCTGGCCCCAACTTAGCTATTTTTAAGCCTACAGTGCAATGGCATTAAGTAGATCACGTTGCTGTGCAGCCATCACCACCATCCATCTCCAGAACTGTTTTCATCTTGCAAAACCAAAACTCTGCATTCATTAAACAATAACTATCTGTTCCCCTCTCCCCCCAGCTCTTGGCAACCACCACTCCACTTTCTGTCTCTATGAATTTGACTACTCTGAGTACCTCATATAAGTGGAATCATACGGTAATTGTCTTTTTGTGACTGGCTTATGTCCTCTAGCATAATGTCCTCAAGGTTCATCCATGATGTAGCCTGTGGCAGGATTTCCTTCCTTTTTTAAAGCTGAATAATGTTCCATTGTACGCATACACTACATCAAGTACATTCTTAAGTGAAACTGGCTTTTGTTTTTTCTGCACATGCATGGCAGTGAAGAATACAGTGATGACTAGTACAGGTCTGTGCTGAGGAGACAACAGTTCTACGCACCCTGAGTACAAAATGGAAAGGCAAACCATGTCGTATTATCACGAAAATAGCATTGGCTTTTCAGACACCCGAAACCATCTCAGCAAATTTACAACCTAGGTTCTATGTTGCAATTTCTACTTACACAGTGGATTAGTCCATTTCCATCTGCTGATAAAGACATACCCAAGACTGGGTAATTTATAAAGAAAAAGAAGTTTAAAAAAAAAAAAGGTTTAATGGACTCACAGTTCCAGGTGGCTGGGGAGGCCTCACAATCATGATGGAAGGTAAAAGGCATGTCTTACACGGCAGCAGACAAGAGAGAATGAGGACCAAGTGAAAAGGGTTTCCCCACATAAAACCATCAGATCTCGTGAGACTTATTCACTACCATGAGAACAGTATGGGAGAAACCACCCCCAGGATTCAATTGTCTTCCTCTGGGTCCCTCCCACAACATGTGGGAATGGGAGCTACAATTCAAGATGAGATTTGAGTGGGGACACAGACAAACCATTTCACACAGTAAAGTAGAAAGTCTTCAAAAAGGAAAGAGAAAACAGAAAATGCACTCATAGTCCTAAAGACCAGAGACAGCCACCATCAGTATATGCGCTGGTATGTTTTCTTATCAAGGCCACATTCCTGAAATGTTTTGTCTTTATGATGCTGATAAGCAGGGAAAGGGCCAAAAGATACTGTACTGGACAGATATTTTCATTCTCTCTACGAGCTCTAGAAAAAGAGAGGACAATTAAATTCAGGACTAAACCAACATTTGGAATTGTGAACGTAATTAATTCCATAGAAATATTTAGGGAATATTTGTCTTTCATTTTTCCTCCGTAACATCTTGATATAAGGAGTGTGAGAA
This sequence comes from Pan paniscus, assembly GCF_029289425.2. Classification (NCBI taxonomy): domain Eukaryota; kingdom Metazoa; phylum Chordata; class Mammalia; order Primates; family Hominidae; genus Pan; species Pan paniscus. Next base: position 37,696,755 of record NC_073269.2, read on the forward strand.
TCCCTGGCTCCTTACCTCTAAGGTCCTTGTTTCTAAAATGTGGGTAGGCCATGGTGCAGTGGCTCATTCCTGTAATCTCAGCACCTTGGGAGACTGGGTGGGAGGATAGCTTGAGCCCAGGAGATCGAGGTTGCAGTAAGCTGGGATTGCACCACTGCACTCCAGCCTGGACAATAGAGCAAGACTCTGTCTCTAAAAATCTAAAAATAAATAAAATGTGGGTAACAGTGGTCTCACACTGGCTCATGGGAGAGGGTTAGTGATATAATCTCCACTTAGTGCCGAGTGAGAAGTTGGCATAGAGGAGGGAGCTCACCGAGTGTCCATTGTCTTTCAATAAATACTAATATAAGTAACAATAATAGTAATAATAATCATAGTACCTCTTAGATACTTATTTGCTTTATCTTATTAGGAACTCACACAGCAATGACAGTCAGAGGCTGGCCCAACTCTGTTTACTTAGCAGATGAGTAAATGAAGGTTAGAAACCCTGAGAGCACAGAAAGGGCCCGGACACAGGAGGCAGGACTGCCAGTTTCACCAGGGAGAGGATCCCTGAAATGGATCCCTGCACCTCCCTGTGATGGTTAATATTGAGTGTCAACTTGATTGGATTGAAGGATGCAAAGTATTGTCCCTGGGTATGTCTGTGAGGGTTTTGCCAAAGGAGATTAACATTTGAGTCAGTGGACTGGGAAAGGCAGACTCACCCTCAATCTGAGTGGGCACAATCTAAACAGCTGCCAGTGCAGCTAGAATAAAGCAGGCAGAAGAAAGTGGAAAGACTAGACTGGCTAAATCTTCTGGCCTCCATCTTTCTCCCCTGCTGGATGCTTCCTGCCCTTGAACATTGGACTCCAGGTTCCTCAGCTTTGGGACACAGACTGGCATCCTTGCTCCTCAGCTTGCAGATGGCCTATTGTGGGACCTCACCTTGGGGTGACTCATGTGAGTCAATACTCCTTAATAAACTCTCATTTACATATATATCTATCCTATTAGTTCTGTCCCTCTAGAGAACTCTAAGACAGATTTTGGTACCAGGAGTGGTTCTAGAGGAACACAATATTAAGGATAGAGTTCTTAAATTGGTTTGGGGGTTTCTGGAAAACCCTGACTAATGCACTAGGGAGAAGTTCCCTGAAATGGATCCCCGCACCTCCCCACACCTCCCTGCTGGTGCTGTCTCACTACCACACTGCACTAGTTCTACCATTCATTTGAAGTTCCTCCTTTAAAATGACTCACTTTTTTTTTACTTAAATAGTGATTGAAAGGAAAGTTATATGACTACTGTAAAAGTAAAACGAGCATTACTTGCCACAAAGAGGAAGTAACAACAAATTTAAATATATAGCTATCTGAATAGAGGGTGTTCTCCACGTATCACTGAAAGTCACCTGGTGGCCGCCCAGAAGCATGTGGTCCTGGGCTCTGGCTCTGAGTGGAGCGTGGAGACTCTGAAAAGCCCTAAGTGGACGCTCAGAACATCTACAGCCATAGCACCAGCTGAGCGCTATTACAAACGAGATACACCACTCAGGATGTGCTGTCATTTGTATTCCTGTGATCTAAATACTTCTCTGTCCAAACTTTCAGGGTGGTTTCTAAATGCACAAATATTTATAGGTGTAAATTCAAGTGGGTTGCAGGTATTGTGTCAGGTGGGTAAGGCATATAGAACAGGAGTAACTGAGATGATTCTGCCAATCCCAGAGCTTGGATGGAGAGTTGACGATGAGAATGCAACCCAGGGACAAGGAGGAGGTGCTGGCCTTTGGTAGCCTACAAAATGGAAGTCTGGGTGGTCTCCCCCAGCACTTGGCAAGAACGGTGGCCCCCACTGGCTGGGCTCCAGAGCTGAGAGTCTGTGGATCTCCCTGTCCCATGAGCCCTTGAAACAGAGAGTGGAATAAGACAAGATGGTGACAAAGGAAGTGTTAACCTGTGCTACCCTCTGCACCTGCTCCCAACAGCCTTACAAAGGAACATTTAATTCCCACAAAAAAGGAAACAGATGTTGTCCTGTTAATAAAACACCAATCCTTAAAATCATCATCCTGGCCAAATGCTATGGTCCTCCCTAATAAACATGGATGGCTCTGTGACTGGCTGGATTAATTAATACCCACAGGTTCCTGACCTTTTCCTGGGCACATGGACAGTCAGTCCCCCCAAGACAGATGACCCGCTGGCTTGCCTCTGCCTGTGATGCGTGCGTTTCCTTCTTATGTGAGAGACATGAGACCAGAATCCAAGTCACCGAGCGAGCCTGCTTTCTGTTCCAGAGTAAAATAAACATAAAAATAAAAACAAGCCTGCCTGTCGTTGACGTTCCTCATTGCACAACAAGCGCCTTATAAGAAAATCAGTATTTGCTGATTTTCCAACAATGAAGGAAACATTGTTCTCTTCTAATGAAAGGGCAAGATTTCATTTTCTTTTTTTAAAGCAATAATTCCCACTCCACCCCTCCCCAAGGAAATGGTAATCATGCTCTCTTTGTCTTACCTGGTTGGGGAAATAGCATCACCTGAGTCAGGGTCTTGACTGGAGAGTCAGCAGGTCCATGCCTCTGTGAATACATCAGGAGCAGGGGGGGCCTCCAGGTGGGGTGTTTGGAGGCCCCTATTCATGGACAGTCAGGAGGATCCTCAAACTAAGAGAAGGAAATACATGGAGTGTTCCAGTTTCCATGTACCCACACGCTTACCCTTACACCTATTTCCATATACACCGGGCTTTCACCAATCGCAGGTCTAGCGTCATGGTCTTGTTTTCTAATTTATACTAAAGTATGAAAAGCCATCCCAAGCGTAATGGGGAGTAGAGCAGGGAGGGCACACAGATAGAAGTAGGCACCTCAGTTTGCTGTATTAGATCACATCCATGTTCCACTATCACAGCCTGAGGCCACAAAAGCAAAACAAAACAAAACAAAGCAAAAAACCCAGTAATGACTTGTACCACTCAGAAACATAATAGAAAATGAAATATGAGAATACATGAAATCAGCTACAGAAACAATGAAAAGGTACATCTGGAACGATTCGACCTGGGGCAGCATAAACATTGCAATTGTTTGTCGTCAAGGTAGAAAATAAAAACAGAAAAATACATGAGCGTCATCTTAGGGAAAAACCCTCCCCCCGATCTTGGGTCAGTGCAGGGAGGTAGTCAAAGTGCAGGTGGGAAAGCCCAGTGTCAAAGCTGATCACACCATCCAACAGCGACTTGGCTTTGATCAACTGTATTTAGTTTTTCTGTCTTCATTTCTGTGATGGTTGATTTTAGGTGTCAGCTTGATCGGGTTAAGGAACTCCCAGATAGGTGTTAAAACACAACTTCTGGGTGTACATGGAAGGGTGTTTGTGGAAAAGATTAACATTTAAATCGGGAGACCAAGTAAAGAAGGTCGGCCCTTGCCCATGTGGGCTAGCATTGTCCAATCCATAGATTGGATTTAAAAGGTAGATCCGATGGATCAAAAAGGAGGATGAAGGTGAATTCTCTCTCTTTCTTCTGGAGCTGGGACATCTCGCTTCTGCTCTCAGCTGTCAGAGCTCCAGGTTCTGAGGCCTTCAGACTTTGGGACTTTCTCTAGCAGCTGCCCATATTCTCAGGCCTTCAGACTCAGATTGAATCACACCACAAGATTTCCTGGGTCTCCAGCTTGCAGAGGGCAGATCATGGGAGTTCTCAGCCTCCACAATCACGTGAGCCAACTCCCATAATAAATCCCCTCTTAGTTTTCTCAAAGAATGAAAAACAGATTACCATTTGACCCAGCAATCTCATTACGGGGTACAGACCCAAAGGAAAATAAACTGTTCTACCAAAAAGACACTGCCCTCGTAGGTTAATCACAGCATTGTTCACAACAGCAAAGACATGGAATCAACCTAAGTGCCCACCAATGGATGACTGGATGAAGAAAGTGTGGTCCATATACACCTCAGAATACTACACAGCCATAAAAAAAATAATGTCCTTTGTAGCAGCATGGATGGAGCTGGAGGCTATTATCCTAGGCGAACTAACGCAGAAGCAGAAAACAAAATACTCCATGTTATCACTTATAACTGGGAGATAAACTGGGTACATCATAAAGATGGGAACAACAAGCACTGAGTTACAAAAGGGGGATGGAAAGGAGGGAAACAAGGGTTGAAAAAACCACCTACTGGGTAGTACTTATTGGGTACTATGTTCACTACTTGAGCAATGGGAGCATTAGAAGCCCAAACCTCAGCATCTCATAAAATGTCTATGTAACGAACCTGCAAATGTAACCTCCAAATATAAAATTTTAAAAGTAAAATAAATCCCTATCTACCTATCATCTATCTAATCCATCTGTCTATTATCTATCATTGATCATCCATCTATCTGTCATCTATCTGTCTATCATCTGTCTATAATCTATTTATCTACCTCTATTTATCTATCTATCCATGCATTTATCCTATTGGTTCTGTTTCTCTGGAGAATCTTCATACAGCCTCCCATCTATAAAGTGGGTGGAATAATAGTGCATATCTCATAGGATGTTAGGAGGATTTGTGGGGAAACATCTTAAATGGAACACTATGACTTTTTGCTACTCTATGGCTATACTTGGGACTACTGTAAAATAAGCTCTTCATAACTAAGAACCAAAACTTTCAAAACAAACATCTGCCTTTCAGGGACATGTTGGGTTGAGAGTCCCCTTTTCAACTACCACCTCCTGCTCAGCTTCCCTCTCCTGGGTGGGCATGGTACGGGGCAGTGCTTTGTGGGGGATCACACGACCCTCTCTGGGAAGCAATTGATGGGGACTGGGAGGCTTAGGCATAGCTCCTGCCTCCTCTCCCTTCTAACCTGAGCACTCAGACAAGTGGTTTAACTGAGTACAGCTCCTCCTTGTCTGCACTATCTGCCATCTGGAAGGAGATAACAAGAATATGCAAATATGTGGTTCTAACACCTGACCTTCTAAACCTTCTGGCTTCTGGGTCCCAGTGAGGACCAGTCTTGACTTTTACGAGTTCTCAGGGCAAAGACATCCACACAAAGATAGCCCCATCATGTTCAACCAACCCTGCCCAAAGTTGGAGCGCCCCACCCTTTAACTTACTGCTTATTTACTGCTATCAGTAAGCTTCTTTTGTTCTGGCTGCCAGGAAGTTCAAAGAAAAATTAAGTGTTCAACTAGAGCAACTATGTAAACCCTCATGTTAAATGTGTGTATTACTTCTACATGAAAGGGTTTTTTTTTCTTTCAATACATTGTTGAAATATTCTATTGACTAGATGATTTTTTTCAAAGGTTAAGAGGCAGAGAATTCCCCAGTGGGGATAATACAATTCTAAACAAGCAGGATATAGGATCACAGCGGTGAAACACACCAGGGTTTGGTCTAAGAGTTTCTGCTCAAGAGACTGATGTTTCAGTGAATGCCTCCTACTATCACCTCCACTACAAGCTGAAGGAATAACAGGAAGAAATGAACAAGGGCAGGCGGATCGGGAGTCAGAACACCAAGGTTCTAGCCATGGCGCACCATTTGGTAGCTGTGTGACCACCCTGTACCTCAGTTATCTGATCTGTGAAATGGGATATAATGGGAAGAATGAGGCCAATTCTCCCTGGGCGTCTGAGGGTCTAGGATTGCTACAAGGGTGACATGAAACAAAGGATGCCAACATCTTTTGAACAGGATGAGGCACTAAGCTTCTCTGCAACATTGTCATAAAGATGTCATCTTCCACGCTTCCCATCATAATATCAGCAGGTCCACCTTAGAAAAGACTCACTGGGGAAATCTGTAAGCAACATCATGCAAAAATCCTTCTCCACATTTCTATTTCCTCACCCATGAAGCAAAGAAGACAAATTCCTGACCCGTGTCCCCAAGTTGGTGGTGGTCAAGAAATGATGACAACTCATGCTGCTAGTGCCCAGGGATGGCAGCTCACACATTTGACCTTCCTTGAAAATGTATGAGTAACTGGAATTCTCAACCCTGGTTTTGAGGCCAGGAGTCTAGGGCACAGAGAATTTAAGATATTACCAAAAGGCACATAGCAATTCAGCCACAGGCAGTCTGGTCTTAAAGTCAGGATTTTCACGGTACTTCCTCTGCGGTGAAAGAGGGTGGGAGATCTCAACAGGAGTGAAGGATTCTGAGCGCAAAAGAACTTCTCCAGGTCAGCAGTGCTTTAAGCAACCCGTGTTCCTAATGGGCCCTGAGGAACCCAAGTAAGACAGTGGCAGGGCTCACTGGAGCCAGGTCAAGGGGAGGTATGCACCCACTGGTAACCACCAGGATCTGCCGTCCCCCGAGGTCGAAGGTCAGCTCCACCTCTTTGCACTCTGGTCAGATGTAATGGAAAGACACTACAGACACCAGCAGAGCCCACATGAGAACACGGATGAGTCTCCCAGACAGAAGGTAGAGCAAAGGCAACATTCACAGAGAGAGCACATGAGAAGCGGTTGCCCTTAAGTATAAGAGCAGGTGAAACCAGCTGCGGAGGCGTGAGAGGTTTATTCATGTTCTAGTCCTGAATCTCGGTGCTAGTTACATGGGGGGGGGGCTCTGTTTATTTAGCTGGGTCCTTACAATCAGTGTGTTTTTCCATATGAACATACCCTTTCACACTTCAAAATAAATATCTGACAAAAATGAGCCAGAACGGCCTCACGCAATGGCTCGTGCCTGTAATCTCAGCACTTTGGGAGGCTAAGGCAGGCAGATCACAAGCTCTAGAGTTCAAGACCAGCCTGGCCGATATGGTGAAACCCCATCTCTACTAAAAATACAAAAATTAGCCGCATGCAGTGGCACACACCTGTAATCCCAGCTACTCAGGTGGCTGAGGCAGGAGAATCTCTTAAACCTGGGAGGTGGAGGTTGCAGTGAGCCAAGATTGTGCCACTGCACTCCAGCCTGGGTGACAGAGGAAGACTTTGTCTAAAAAAAAAAAAAGAAATGAAATGAAATAAAATTAAATAAGCCACAACTTCTGGGTGGAAGCAACTATGCTGGCGTTCAGAGGTGCCCACTGGCATTTGCTGGGAACACCGGTCAGGGCCAGATTTGAATCCCTAAAATAAATAAATAGGTAGAGACACCAAATGCTTCCCCCCACCTTGGCTTTCACGGGATGGACTCAATGTGCCTCCTTAGAAGATGCACAGACAAATTTCAGAACAAAGAAAGCACGGGTGGAGGCTGGGCGCATATTTTAAGTATCACACAGTACAAGCTGCGTGCCTCAGTTGAAATTAAATAATATTCATGTGATTGGTTGATGTCCCTCTGCGAGCATGGGGCAGCTGGGCCAGAGAGTGGTGTGCACCATCCGGGGACATAGCAGGTGCTCTAGAAACAGCCAAAGAAGGAGGAGGTGGATAAAGGAGGATTGGCCCCCATGGCACCTGCAGCTCCTACCCTGTGCCTGGTGTTCTCCCACCTCACTCCCTCTCTCTGCCTCTCCCTCTGTCTCTGTCTGTCTCTCTCTCTGACACTCTCTGTCTTCCTATCTCTTTCTCTGTTTGTCTATGTCTTTCTGTGTTTCTGTCTGTTTTTGTCATTGTCTCTGTGTTTCTTGTTTCTGTGTGTGTGTGTGTGTGTCTCTATCTCTCTCACTGTGTCTGTCTCTGTGTATATGGCTATCTCTGTCTCTCTGTCTCTGTCTCTGTGCTTGGCTGTCTCTGTCTCTCCGTCTGTCTCTCTGTCTGTCTCTGTCTCTCTATCTCTGTTTCTTTGTCTCTCTGTTTCATTGTGTCTGTCTGCCTGTCTCTCTGTGTCTGTCTCTCTGTCTCTGTCCCTCTTTCTGTCTCTGTTTCTCTTTTCCTTTGTCTCTCTGTCTTTCTCACTGTGTCTGTTGGTCTCTCTTTCTTTCACATGGGTGTACACCCACCCTTACCCACAGCCTCAGGTCACAGAGGCACTAAGGGATTCTGTCCCTCAGGCTCTCCAGGTGTCTTGGCCATAAGAAACCCAGGTGAGTCTCTCAGAACAGCCAGGATCCAGCACACAGAAGACAATGCTTCAAGCCCTTGCCCAAGGCCAGACCCCCAAGCACAACAGGCATAGGCCTTGCTTCAGATGACGCTGACCTTCTGGGCATCCCTGAAGCCCCAGGGACCTCAGATCCCACTGTGCAATGGGGCTGCAGTGGTCACCAAGTTCTTTATGTAGAGCTCAGACTTCCAGCTCCATAGCCACAATCGTGGCCACCCATCTGAGAGTATCTACAGCTCTGGAGTTCACCAACACCAGGTTAGCAATTTCCCCACATCTCATCTGAAACCTACAAGGGCTGTGTTTAGCAAAGCAATGGCAGGGATGCCACTGGCACTCATTGCAAGGGGGAATCTGGGCGTGCCCACTTCTCCTGCCTCATCATCGTACCCCCCCGCCATCTGCTTTGAGGTCTGCTCCTGCAGCTGCGACCTTCTGCTCCCTTCTTGCAACCCCTGCAAAAGGCAGCACTTCACCATGGCTGGAGGGAGGGCTGAGGAGGCCTCAGAGGGTCAGCCCGACTCCCAGAAACACTGAGGTCAGTAGCAGCCTGCCCCGCCCCAGCCAGCAGACCCCTCTGCTTCCTCTCCCCTCTGCAGTTTGCCTGTTGCTACCTGGATTCCTGGACCCTCTCGCTCCCCTCAGCACCCCTGTGATCAGGTGCTCCACTGCAGGATGGCCAAGTTTATATGCTGTCAGGCACTTTATATCCCCTATAACTCTGCCTCCCAAGCCCTCCTGTGCATGTGTTTAATTTTTACAAGCAGGAAGAAGGATGGGGAGAGTGACAGCCCAGACACCCTGGAGGGGTGGGCTCCGGCCCTGCCTCGGAGGAACCTGCGCATGAATTCCATCAGTGACCCTAGGCTGTATTTTATGCCTAACACCCCAGTGGTTTTTAAATCTCCTTAAACTTTTGATGACTGAGATAAAGGAAAAGGAGGAGGTTGTGTAAATATGGAGCCACTACTGGGGAAGAGCTGCTGGGACCTCGGTAGGGCAGGAGTCGAGGCCACCAGGTATCGGTAATGGAGCCTTGCTTCTAGCTCCCTTGCTGCTCACCTGCCATGCCAACACTCCCTCCACCTTCCAGTGGGCAGAACAGTGGGAGAACCCAACTACCCCACACCGTGATCTTTCCGAGACACACCCTACCTAGGATGATGGTGAGGATGATGACGACCACAAAAAGAAGGAACACTTTTTTTTTTATTAAATGAGAATGAACACATCTTTTAACATGCTGGTTTTTATTGATCATCACTCACAGTCTAGTAAAAACAATGCCCTTGTTATGCAAATACAGCTCTAAACCGAGTCCCCCCAGTGCCACTTCCAGCTGGATGGCAGCTCAAAACTCCTCCTGCAAGATAGTTCTGCAGCCACAACACCAGAGCAATTGTCTAAAACGGCAAATCTGCTTGTATCCCTCCCCTGTGCCAAACAACATCTCCCCATCACCCTCAGTCTATACTCTGTGTCCACCCTGCCTAGCTCTCCACCTTCCAATAAAACAACAGCAGTAACTGTAACAGGAGCCAATACTTAGTGGCTGATTGCGTGCTAGGTATTTTACAGGGATTATACTGTTTTCTCCCCATAACAGTCCAATAAGGGAGGTACTTTTATTTTGCTCATTTCACAAACCACAGGGAGGAGGAGAAGGCTGCCTACGGTCACACTGCTGGCCAGTCCTGTCCTCCAGGAAGCCATCCCAGAGGGCCCTAGGGTATGGGCTGAGTGATGTGACCAACTTACACTGTGCCCACAGCATTCCAGGCTTTTCTCTTATCACAGAGATATGTTGTAGTTTAAGGTCAGCTTGTCCATCTTCCTCCATGGGAGGGAGACAGATACACCATCTGAGTCATTCTTGTGCCCCCAAGACCCAGAACTTGGCACACGGGAGACATCCAGAAAGCTTTTGAATGCACCCATGTTGGACTTAAGCCACCAGGCCTTTATTAGCTCAGGTGGGCTCTAGGGTGCCTCTCCTGGCCCTGTGAGCTGTTGGGCTGGACCCCACAACCAGGGAGGAGGGTCCTTGGTGATGGGGATGGCCCTTCCTCTCCCCCTTCCTCCCTCCTTCATGAAGTCTTGTTCATGCACACCATCAAGGTGCTTGTTAAAGCAGGACATCACTTGGGGACCCGTTGTATCCATTGGATTCCCTCGAATTCCTTGGGCCCAGGAGTAAAGTTTAAAACTGATTCTGCAAAAGGATAGCCCCAGTTGGGCTTCCGGGTGAAACAAGTGTACCAGACAATAAACACTTTATTCCCATAAGAGGAGGAGAGGCCGGAGGGCCCGCAAATACCAGCGAGCTTCCGTGCAGACCCAGGACTCCAACAAAGACGGGAGATGGACCCAGACAGAGCTGAAGCAGGACTGATAGCAATCAATACCATCCAACTTAATTTAATTCATTTGCCTTGTATTGAATATGATCTTAATATACTAGGAGACATCAGCTTCTATTAGAGCCCAGGAAATCATCTTTGAAAAGAGGCAAAATGGTATCAAATGCATAATTTGAAAAACATTGTTTTCAACATCTTTCCACTTCATTTAGCATTTTGAGGAATTGAGGCTATATCTTGTAACTATCAAACTGAATTAATCACCTTGAGACCTGATAGAAGATAACTGGAACTCTAATTTCAGGCTGCTTTTATTCTTGGAAGATAGCCTTTTAAGTGGGAATATGGGAATTAGTGCAAAATCGCTTCCACTGTGCGTAGGCTGCCACACTACAATTTTTCAGTAGACTACAGCTTGCTATTAAATATGATAGTCACTGACTACAGGTGGCTACTGAACCCCTGGAATGTGGGGTTCTAAACTGAGACATAAAATACACATGGATTTCAAAGACTTAGTTAAAAAAGTGTGAAATATCTAAATAATTTTTATAATAACTACAAGTTGAAATGGCAAATATTTTTGTATTTGTGGGACTAAATAAAATATGTGAGTTCACATTAATTTTCACAAGTCATTTCACCTGATTTTTTTCACTTATTTGTTCATCTCCCAGAAAATTAAAAATTCTGTATGTGGCTCTCATTATATTTCTGTTAGGCAATGCTAGTCTATACAATGAAATATTGTGGATGTGTGCCCAGAGTTTTTTTTTTCTTTGAAATAGTGTATTTCCTAAGAATGCATTTACATTAAGTTGTGCCAATACTGATGTATTTGATTGTGTTTCTTTATTTTGATTGGAATAGATAGACTTATACAAAGAAGAATATAATTTGGAATTTGGATCTCTAAAACTGTGCCCAGAGTTTTTAAATGACCTGTAAAAATATATAGGATGTAATTTTACATGAAAGAGGCAAGGAAATATGTATGTAGAGGATAATTAAAACCATGTAAAACATACGGATATGTTTACATATATGTAGACAAGAAAAGACAGAAAGGAAATTCAGCTAGAATAGACATCTCAGAATGGGTGGAATGACAGTTGATTATAATGATCTCTTTTATGCATTTCTACACATTCCTGAGAGAGATTTTTTTGCATTTATTATTAAAGAAAAATAAACATTATTTTTACAAAAATATTTTCCACAAAATTAGTATTGTTATGTGTATTTTTCTCTGTCTTGCTTGGTATTTGCTAAAGTAAATAATTTACAATCACACTTAGATTTTATTTAACCCCCAGTGGCATCTCGTCACGAAATACACCATTTTTATGAAGAACTCATTCTCGTGGAGGTCCACTTTTTAGTTAGATCACAAAACATTTTATTTAAATTAATGTTCTAGTCAGCAACAGATGATTTGGTAAAAAAAAAAAAAAAAAAAAAAAAATTGGTGGTCACTATTACAATATTACATTGGAAAGAGAAATTTTATTATCAAAGCTTGCTCATCCAAAATTCATTTTTAATGGGCTTTTTGCCTGAACAAAAAGAGAAAAAAGAGATCCTGGAAAATATCTCATGGATTTCTAACAGCTAGTCTTTTATATGGGCTACATTTGAAGAAATAATAAGAATTTTCTGACCTAGAGAAGCACAAATGAGAAAATGGTTCTGGCCTGATCTTTTCCCAATTTGGTTGACCCTTAAGAAACCCTGTTGCAATGACCTCCACCTGGAAAACTTGAACTCCTTCTGGGTTGCACAGGCCCACCTGCCAATGCATTTATCCATTTATCCATCCACCCATCCATCCATTCATCTGTCTGTCTACTCATCTGCTTGTCTGTCCAAGCTCTTAGGCCTGTTGGAGGAACAAGGAGTCCAGTGTGGCTGCAAGAGGCAGTAGATAAGGTCAGAAAAGTAGGCAGGACTTCACTTAGATCTTATAGGTGGTAAGGAATTTGGACTAATCTCAATGGAAAGGTACTGGACAGGTTCAAGCAGGGGCGCTGATGGCATCTAATTTCCACACTGCAACACCACTCTGGCTGCTGTGTGGACAAGGAACTCTATGGGGATGAGAAGGAAGCCAGGAAACCATTTAGGAGACTACTTCAGTCATCCATGTGAGAGAAGAGGGCAGCCTGGATGAGTCATCACTCCAGAACAGACATCTCTCAGGTTCCACTCAAGGTACACAGGCTCACTCATGGCTGGCATTCGTTTATAGCCCCTTCTAACACAGTGATGTGGGAAGGGCACCCCGGAATACAACATCATCTGCCTGAATCCTTAAAATATTTAAGCATCCCAAATCACCCTCTAAGCAAAAAGTCTTCTTTAGGTTCCCAGAGGTTCAATTCTATGCAGTTTCGCTGCTTTTCATTTACCTCGAATGGTCCCAGCTGGATCTGGAAACAGATGTGTCAACACAATCCCTACTCACGAATGCTTCCCAGCCACCGGGAAACAGGTCATCAATTGTAATCTCCATGGAAAACCTGATTCTGCCAGAGCTTTGCAAACCCCACAGGCCTGGGCTATATCAGGGAGCAAGTTCCTGCTGGCAGTAAGAACACCAGACTTCCCCAAACTGGACCGACTGACACTGGAGAGAGGGTGAACTTCCCCAGTTCTCTGAAGTCCTGGCACACTTCCTGTGCTGTTACATCATCCCCGAGTAAACCTGACCTTCCAGAATCTGTGAAAGCTAGCTACTTCATGATGAACCACCTTTCTGAATTTATCAACCACTGTTACTTTTCTGGCTCCTACCCAGCCCCATCTGGGGAGCAATGCAGACCCAGCAATCCTGGCTTCTGGAAGCATTTGTCTTAAAAGAGCCAATTTCCTCTTGATGTCCATGATCAGCTCAGCTTCCAGCCAACAGACCAGATATTCTCTCCCATGACCCAGACCCACAGGATGCTACCTGCAGTACATGTGAAGTGTCCCTACTATGGGCCACTGTCCTGGAGGCATCCGCAGACCTGTCCACCATTCTGGCCCTATGGGGAAAATGGGTGGATGCCAACACATTGAGATCATTTGCAAGTGCACAGATACCCATGCATACACACATTGCTTGGCCAGAAGTTAGTTTAAGGAACTGGACCTCTGGGAAGAGTGTGGCTTGGGCAGGGATATTGGCTGTTTACAGACAGCTGCTATATGCTCAGCTATGCTCTGGGCTGCATCAGTTGGGGCTGCAGAAAGACAACAGCATAGTCCTCAACTGCTGATAATTTGATGTAGAGTTGGGGAGGTTGTCAGAGGGTTGACAGATAGTGGAGTCCATAGGCTATGAAGACAAAGTGGAATTCACTCTGGAATTTACCCACTGAGGAGACCGCCCTTGGAGCTCTGTCCTCTCTGGGTAATGATCCTGCACAACACCCTCCACTTCAGGAGCTTTGTTTTTCCCGCATTCTTTCAATGGAAACAATGGCTTAGAGGAGTTCTGGAACTTCCTAGGTACAATGGAATTCCATCACACATAGAGTGAGGCTCTAGACTCAAAAATCCTGCTGAGCCTGGGCACAGAGGCTCATGCCTGTAATCCCAAAACTTTGGGAGGCTGAGGCAGGCTGATTGCTTGAGTCCAGGAGTTCGAGACCAGCCTGAGCAACATGGCGAAACCCTATCTCTACCAAAAATACAAAAAATTGGCCAGGCATGGTGGCATGCTCCTAGTCCCAGCTACTTGGGAGGCTGAGGTGGGAAGATTGCTTGAGCTTGGGAGGCGGAGGTTGCAGTGAGCCCAAATCACACCATTTCATTCCAGCCTGGGCGACAGAGCAAGACCCTGTCTCAAAACAAAAACAAAAACAAAAACAAAAACAAATTCTGCTGAGACAGGACTGCTGCTGAAAACCACCCAAAGTGCAGCAGAAATGATTTTGTGTAGTCAGTCTTCCCTACAAGACTTCACTTGTACAACATGGACAGGATAGATTAAGAGCACATATGCAAAATATGAACCCATTGTACTATGTAAATTACTCCCTTTTCTGACAACCATGTATATTTTAATTCATAAATACCCATGCATTGAAGAAACATGACCAACTATATAGCATTTCTACAGGTTGATCAGGCTCAAACCCCATGACCCAGTTTCAAAACGATCTAGCTGGAAATTTCCAGCAGGAAATTATTTTCTTATAGTAACTTCAGAAACATTGAATGGGCATCAAAGTGCCCTGCCTGCCTGTCCACAGTAGCAAAGCTACAAAAAAAGCATGCAGAGAGCCCCTGAATCCCGCACCAGAGACAGGATCTTTACCCCCCACAGTAGAGAGGAGAAGCCAACCTGAGAATGCAATTCGGTTTTTTGTTTGTTTGTTTGTTTGTTTGTTTGTTTTTGAGACAGAGTCTCACTCTGTCACCCAAGCTGGAATGCAGTGGCTTGATCTCGACACACTGCAACCTCTGCCTCTGGGGTTCAAGTGATTTTCCTGCCTCAGCCTCCCGAGTAGCTGGGATTACAGGAGCACACCACCACGCCCAGCTAATTTTTATATTTTTAGTAGAGTCGGGTTTTCACCAAGTTAGCCAGGCCGGTCTTGAACTCCTGACCTCAGGTGATCCACCTGCTATGGCCTCCCAAAGTGCTGGGATTACAGGCATCAGCCACAGGGGAACGCAGTTTTCTATGTTAATAAACTACTCTGCCACCCTCTGAGTGCTGTGTCCTGAGCACATTCCCTCTTCTTAACGTAGTTGAGGAGGTCTAGAATCCTTCTTTTGGAGTACAGGACACATTTCCATATAACTTTGCTCCCTGACTCCCTGAAACTTCTTCCTGAAGGAGAGTTGGGCTACAGGGACTCCTTCTCCTAAAGCCAGCTCCTGAGAGTCCAAAACCTCTAAAAGTTTCTCATCCTTACCGGGTTTCCTTCAAGACACCTTCAGCTTAGGCTTCAGGTCCACCCTGTGACAACTTTGCACTCTTCTTGTCCTGCCTTGGGGCATTGGGACCTGAAAGGCATTTTCTAGAGCCTTGTTGAAGAAGGAATTGCAAGTCAAAGCTCTGACCCAAGCCAAAACCCAGAGATGGGTACAGCAGATTCAAGCAAGTTCCAGCCCATTCCTCAGCATGGACTCATTAGGCACCCACATGTGCGGGGTCGGAGGAGGTTTCAGGACAAGGGTCCCCCTGCGTGAATGGAGCGACGCCTTTGACATTGGCGTCCTTCCTGATGGACTTGGCCTTGGCTGCTCTCCATCTCTAGTAGGCCAGGGTGGGTGGAGGGGCCTCCCTGGGACATCACAGCCCCTCCCCGCTGAGGAGACCACCCTTGGAGCTCTGTCCTCCCTCTGTAATGGGCCTGCCTCTCCCTGCCAAGGTTTTAAAAGCATCTGGGCACAGGTGCGGGTGCTGCCAGCCTCCAGGGCTAATAAGCGGAAACTCGGCAGAGGAAAATGAGGCCGCGTAGCCACAATGCCATTATGTTTTCCCAGAACGTGCAATGCTCCCAAATAAATGTGTCTCCAGCATTATCACACCACAATATTCATACGGCTCATTACTGGTTTTAATTTTGCCCGTTGCTTATTTACTGTCTCCTTCCCCACTTTATTGCCAGGGTGGAAGAGTTATTCATCCAAGCCCAGCACAGAAGGGCCCCAAAGCGGAATTTCTCCAGAAGCCGCTGGCCCAGCGCTCAGGCCTCGCAGGCTCCAGCTCAAACCCACACAGCATCAGAGGTTCCCCTAGGCGGCCCTTCCTGCAGCTCCCTGCCACGTTGACTGACTGCTTTTCCTGCCTGGGGAATGAGCCCTTTCTCCTTTCTATGACCAAAAGCTGTGCGGCCACCTGCTACGCTGGACAGATGAGCCCATGACACCACGCAGTGATTGCCTGTGTAGTGTGAGGTCGATGACACCCACACGGGCTCCTTCACGTAGGCAAGTCGCTGTCATGTGCCCTCTGCAACCTGGGACTCCTGCCTGCTCTGCTGTGATACAGGGCTAGTGCCCTTCCTCCCTAGGCATGGCTCAGGTCCCAGAAGCCACACTCGTCACAGGTGGAAGGATGGCAGTGTTCTCTGAGCTGCATGGGGAACTGGGTGTGGCATTCCATCCCTGGAGACACCTCCAGAAAGGTAAAACCCTTGAAGGAAAGGATGCACACAATGACTTCATAAACACACTTTTAGAAAAAATTGGAATTAATGCTTTTTAACTCAAATTTGACAAGCACAGAATGGTATAAAGAAGCAAATCACTATACCTCTCTGCTCATCAACAGAAAACTCTTAAATTTTGGTGCTTTTATATTTGATCTTCTTTTACCTGTACTAAAAAAAAAAGAAAGAAAGAAAAGAAAAAAAAGAAAACAACAGAATTCAGAACATAATCTTGTCCTAGAATCTCTTTTTTATTAAATCCCTCTTCCAAAATTATGAAGTCGGCCTGTGTTTTCTACAACCAGTGTTGAAAAACAGTGTTATTAGCATGTACTATCCCCTTCCATTATCGTATTTTTGTCCGTAAGCGATATATTAGCATAACGAATGTTGGAGAGGGAAGGAAGGAAGGAAGGAAGGAAGGAAGGAAGGAAGGAAGGAAGGAAGGAATAAAGTAAAGAAGGAAGAAAAGAAACAAGAAGGAAGATAAAAAGTAAGGAGAGATGGAAAGAGGGAGAAAAGGAGGAAGATAAGAAGGAAAAATGAAAGGCAGACAGGAAAACAGAATGAAGGACAGGAGGGAGGGAGGAAGGAAAGAAGGGAGAAATATTTAACAAAAGTTAAATAGAAAAACAAAAGAAACAAAAAGGTTTCAAAGAAAATAAAAGACACAACAAAAATAGGCCTTCACTCTCATACATATATCATACGTTTTCATTTCTCTATAACTTTTTTCCTCTCAGTGAATTATCATGGTCATCCCTTTGCGAAAAACAGATACAAAGCACTTTCTTCTCTCTCTCTCTCTCCCTCTCACTGCATAGTATTCTTTAGTCTTGACATGCTCAATGTATTCAATCATTCCTGTACTTATGAACATTCAGAAGATTTCTTCTCCCTCCTTCCTTTAAAAATAATGCTTTTATTTCCATAAGTTATAGCCATAAAGTAGAATTGCTGGGTCAAAGGACATGCATACTTTAATTTCAATAGATACTCTAAGATTACATTCCCAAAAGGCTGAAGCAAGTCACCATCCCACTGGCAATATATGAAGCGCCTATATCCTGGCGTCTTTGTCAGCATTTAATATTATCGTTCGTATATTTTTGTCAACTTGATGGTAAAACGTGGTATTTCAGTTTTACTGTAATTTTTACTTTCCCATTCACAAAGGTTGAGTATGTTCTCAAAAGTTTATTGACCCATTTGGATTTTCTTTTCTTGTGAATTGTCTATTGATAGTTTTTGCAAGGTTTGAAATTGGGTAACATGTCTTTTTCTTCTTTTGATTTGTAGATACTCTTTGCATATGATGCATATTAACTGTTCATCTGTCAGGCGTTGTAAATATTTTTCTCATTCTGTTTAACATTATGTCACACACAATTTGCCACATCTGTCAAGCCTCATTGTAAACATGTTTGATGCCTGCAAAATATTCCATAGTGGGAGGATATCGATTCACCATCCTCTAGCTATTGTTGGACACTTAGAAGTTTCTTGCTGTCTTTATGGTTTTATGAACGATTTTGTGGGAACCTCTGAGCGTAAATCTTGCCCACGTTTTGTGTTATTTCTATAATGCAATTTAGTACATTTTGAAAATAGTTTTATTTGTAAAAGTAAAGTCATTAAATCAAAAATATAAGCATTTAAAAGCTGTTGATGCATATTGTGAAATTGCTCCTTAATTGGCTATTTATTCTTCCCCTAACTACACACTCAGTCTCCTTTGCTGGCACTGGGAATTGCGTTTCTTAAAAATGTATGCCACTGATGGCTTGAAAGAGTATCATAATATTGTTTTAATTGTTATCCTTTTTTTTACCTTTGAAGATCTTGATTTTTAATGTATATGAATTCTATATGTTTGTAGGTTAAAAATCCTTAGTTATATTTGTAGGAAAAATATTCCTGGTTATGAGTTCACCTTATGACTTTATTGACAGATAAGATATTTACATCTTATAGAGTCAAATCCATTGGTCCACTGTAATTTTTTTCATAATGTTAAGCTTAGTCCTCTGCTAGCCAAGAGATCATTTCAATATGCACTGATGTTTTTTGGTTTGTTGTGTTTCAATTTCTATTTGACATTTAACGTTTTAATCTGTTTTATCTCATTTTGGGGTATGGTGTAAATATAAAATCTGCTTCTTTAACCTAGGTAGTTTTCCATCAAATTCAGTGCCATTTGGAAAATACTCCTTAAATATCAATCCCTTCTAACGAAATTGTTTTGGAGCTCTCTGGTCTGCATTTTAGATTTGTATACTTCTTTTAGTATTAGTATCTAATTAATTTAAGGATTTTTGCTTCATAATACATTTTATCTGGCTTTGCAAATTCTCCTTCCTCCAATTAATTTTTGGTTTAATTTTATTAACTGGTGCTTGTCCATCTAATTTCTCCTAGGTATAATTTAGAAATATTTTGTTCCTTGCCCCCACCCCCACAAAAAAATCCTTCCCACACTTCGATTAAGATTACATTGAACCTCAATCTAACTTGAAGATAATTTAGACATTCAGTCCCCTCATTTGGCTGTAGCTATATTTATAGCTGTCTTTAACTGAAAGGTTTTTTTTTTTAATCTTTATCGTTATTCATTTCTATTTTCTTCAACTACATTCTACACCAGTCTTCTGAAAACTTTTTCTGGGCCAGGCGCAGTAGCTCATGACTATAATCCCAGCACTTTGGGAGGCTGAGGCAGTCAGATCACCTGAGGTCAGGAGTTCGAGACCACCTTGACAAACATGGTGAAACCCTGTCTCTACTAAAAAATACAAAAATTAGCCGGGCATAGTGGCGCATACCTGCAACCCTAACTACTTAGGAGGCTGAGGCAAGAGCATCTCTTGAACCCAGGAGGTGGAAGTTGCAGTGAGGTGAGACCATGCCACTGTACTCCAGCCTGGGTAACAGAACGAGACTCTGTGTCAAAAAAAAAGAAAAGGAAGAAAAAAAGAAAGGAAGGAAGAAGGGAAGGAACAAAGGAAGGAAGAAGAAAAAGAAAAGAAAAACTTTTTCTGGATGCTTATATTTGTGATTTTTAAAATTGATTATTGGTGGCCTGGTGTGGTGGCTCACGTCTGTAATCCCAGCACTTTGGGAGGCCTAGGTGGGTGGATCACAAGGTCAAGAGATTGAGACAATCCTGGCCAACATGGTGATACCCCGTCTCTACTAAAAATACAAAAATTAGCTGGGTGTGATGGTGCGTGCCTATAGTCCCAGCTACTAGGGAGGCTGAGGCAGGAGAATTGCTTGAACCTGGGAGGTAGAGGTTGCAGTGAGCTGAGATCATGCCACTCCAGCCTGGCAACAAAGCGATACTCTGTCTCAAAAAAAAAAAATTGATTATCTGCTATTAGGTTAAAAAAGGAACTTCTGCATGTCTGTTAAGAGTATAATTATCATATAATTATAATTATAGAGCATTAGTGATCACATTGATTTCATTGGTGTTGAAAATACTAAAATTATTAGTCCAATTAATAATAAAATTATAAATAACATCAGTAATAGTAAAACTGTCACTACATCTGAGATTCTTTTAAAAATAGTGTTTTGCATATTCTTCTAAGATGCCACAGAGGTTTGTGGATAGTTTTTGATTTAAAAGCCTTGACTCTTGACCTATTAAATAGGTGAACACTTTGCCAGGGTTTTAAATTAGGAAACTTTCAAATTAGGAACCAAATTTTTCTAAGACTGTAGAGATTTCTAGTCCTCTTTAAATTTTCTCAGAAAGAGATTTCTGTGTTCATTGCTGACAGAAGTTGTCACTTCACTGACGTCATTGGTGGAATTGAGGACGAATGTAACACTTTGTGATCTGATGGTTTCCCTGGACACATTTCAGCCCTACAAGTTGAGAGAAAGTGAGTGCCCACAGTCAGGGGAGGCGCCTGGTGGCTGCAGCCAGCCTTCGTGTGCACAGGCATGGAGAAGACGCCCTCTCCAATGGGTAGGGGAATAAAGATCGCAGTTAACAGAATCACATAGCCAGCACTGCCTGAGTGCTGATCGTGACCAGCCAATGCTCTAAGGGCGTGGTGTGCACCATCCCTGTAATCCTTTTGCAGCTTTATTGAAGTTTAATAGACAAATAGAAATTCTGTATATTTAAGATGTATCTCTGATGTTAATATAAATATACAATGTGAAATCACCACCACAATCAAGATAATTAGCATGTCTATCACCTCACATAGTTACTCTTTTCCTACTGTATTTTTTTTATTTGTGGTAAGAACATTTAAGATCTATATATCTACATTGCTCACAATAGCCAAGATATGAAAACAACCTAAATGTCCATCGATGCATGACTGGATAAAGAAATTGCAATATATACATACATACATATGTACACACACACACACAATGGAATATTATGCAGCTGTTTAAAAGAAGGAAATCCTGCCATTTGCAAGAACATAGATGTAACTGGAGGACATTATGCTAAGTGAAGCAAGCTAGACACAGAAAGACAAATGTTGCATGATTTTTCTTATATGTGAAAACTAAAAAACAAACAAACAAAAAATGTTGAATGCATAGAACCAGAGCTGGGGAGATGTAGGTCAAAGGGTATAAAGCTGCAGTGATGTATGACGAATAAATCTAGATGTCTAAATACAGCATGAAGGCTATAGTTAACAATACTCTACTGTATTGAAAACTAAGACAGTAGCTTTTGGGTGCTCTTACCACAAAAAAAGGTAACCATGCGAGATGATATGTATATTAATTGGCTTCACTGTAGTAACCATCTCATTAAGCAAGCATATATCAGACATCACCTTAAGTATACACAATTTAAAAAAAAAGAAGAGGAGCTTGAAGCTTGCTAAGGTTTTGTCTGCCTAGGTACACACAAAACAGTAAGAGACAAATAGCAGGACTTGACACTAGCCACTCTGCAGTCTCCCTCAAAAGACACATTGCCTAGTTCTTTTTCATTTTGTTGTGGATATATATACACACACATATATATGTGTGCATATGTGTGTGTGTGTAGATATATATAGGTGTGTGTGTATATATATGCGTGTGTGTAGATATATATAGGTGTGTGTGTATACGTGTGTGTGTAGATATATACAGGTGTGTGTGTAGATATGTGTGTGTGTAGATATATATAGGGGTGTGTGTATATATATGTGTATGTGTAGATATATGTAGGTGTGTGTCTATATATGTGTGTGTAGATATATATAGGTGTGTGTGTAGATACATGTGTGTGTAGATATATATAGGGCTGTGTGTGTATATGTGTGTGTGTAGATATATATAGGTGTGTGTGTATCTATATGTGTGTGTAAATATATATAGGTGTGTGTATATATGTGTGTGTAGATATATAGGTGTGTGTATATATATGTGTGTGTATATATAGGTGTGTGTATATAGGTGTGTGTATATATAGGTGTGTGTGTATATATGTGTGTATATATAGGTGTGTGTATATATGTGTGTATATATATAGATGTGTGTATATATGTGTGTGTGTAGATATATGTAGGTGTGTGTGTATATATGTGTGTGTGTAGATATATAGGTGTGTGTATATGTGTGTGTGTAGATATATATAGGTGTGTGTATATGTATATATAGATATCTAGATATCTAGATATATGTATCTATAAATATAGATATATATAGGTGTGTGTATATGTGTGTGTAGATATATAGGTGTGTGTAGATATATATAGGTGTGTGTATATATGTGTGTGTAGATATATATAGGTATGCACATATATGTGTGTAGATTATACAGGTGTGTGTTTATATGTGTGTGTAGATATATATAGGTGTGTGTGTATGTGTGTGTAGATATATAGGTGTATGTGTTTATTTGTGTGTAGATATACATAGGTGTCTGTGTGTATATATGTGTGTATGTGTGTGTATAGATATACATAGGTGTGTGTGTGTATATAGGTGTGTGTAGATATATATAGGTGTGTGTATATATGTGTGTGGGTAGATATATATAGGTGTGTGTGTATATATGTCTGTGTGTAGATATATATAGGTGTGTGTGTATATATGTCTGTGTGTCTGTGTGTAGATATATATAGGTGTATGTGTATATGTGTGTGTGTAGATATATAGTGTGTGTGTATCTATGTGTGTGTAGATATATATAGGTGTGTGTGTATATATGTCCGTGTGTCTGTGTGTAGATATATATGGGTGTGTGTGTATATGTGTGTGTAGATATATATAGGTGTGTGTGTGTATATATGTCTGTGTGTCTGTATGCAGATATATATGGGTGTATGTGTATATGTGTGTGTGTGTAGATATATATAGGTGTGTGTGTGTATATATGTCTGTGTGTCTGTATGCAGATATATATAAGTGTGTGTATATATATGTGTGTGTGTAGATATATATAGGTGTGTGTGTATATATGTCTGTGTGTCTGTATGTAGATATATATGGGTTATGTGTATATGTGTGTGTGTGTAGATATATATAGGTGTGTGTGTATATATGTCTGTGTGTCTGTATGTAGATATATATGGGTTATGTGTATATGTGTGTGTGTGTAGATATATATAGGTGTGTGTGTATATATGTCTGTGTGTCTGTATGTAGATATATATGGGTTATGTGTATATGTGTGTGTGTGTAGATATATATAGGTGTGTGTGTATATATGTGTGTCTGTGTGTAGATATATATAGGTGTATATATATGTGTGTGTGTAGATATATATAGGGGTGTGTGTGTATATATGTATGTGTGTGTAGATATATATAGGGGTGTGTGTGTATATATATGTGTATGTGTGTATATATGTGTGTGTGTGTGTGTATATATCTATCACCAAGTTATCCATGTCTAAGTGCTCTGTTCTGTGGCATTAAGCACATTCACATTGTATACAGCCATCACCACCATCTATGTCCAGGGTTTTTTCATCTTTCCAGATTGAAACTCCATAACCAGTAAACAATAACTTCTCATCTCCGACTCTACCTGGCCCATGGTAACCACCATTGTCCTTTCTGTCTCTATGAATTTGGCTACTCTACGGACATCCCATAAATGGAATCATACATCTTATAAATGGAATACAATCATACATTGTTCATTTGTATCTGGCTTGTTTCACTTAATATCTTCAAGAGCCATCCATGCTTTTGTCAGAATGTCCTTCCTCTTTAAGGCTTAATCGTATGTCATTGTATGTCTACCCCACATTTTGCTTATCTATTCATCCACTGGTGGACGTCTGGGCTGCTTCCACCCTTTGGCTATTGTGCCACGCCTAGTTCTTGTCCATGCTTTGGCCTGCTGCTTGGGAGCCAACCTGGTTTCTTGGCAGCCTCTGTTCCTTGTCCCCACTTGGCAACATGGCATGGCCCATGCGGGGAAGAGCTGCGTGATATGGGAAGAAGCAGAGGGTAAAGGATTCCATGCAACAATCACTAGAGGCGCACTGATTTGTTGCCAAAGTGTGCTAGGCCCAGTAGAACCATGGAGAAAGACAAGGCACCATTTACAGGCTAGTAAGATGCGCAAACTCCAGACCATAATTCAAGAAAAAACAAACAAACAAAAAACGCTGCTGTTGAGGCACTGGAGAGAGATGGTTTAATTGGAGAGGGTTGAATCAGAGGGGCTTCATGCAAGGGTGGATCTTGATGGGAGCTTGAATGTTGATTGGGATTTAATAAATAGAAATGGAGGGAAGAGTATTTGCCTAAATGAGACTATATGAGCAAAACCACAAAACTCAAACGTGGGGAAGGTGAAGATACGAGTTCAGAGGAGCACAGTAGTCCTGTTTGGTTGCGCAGGGGCACAGTCAACTTCTAACGTCAATTACGACCTGGACTTGGGGACTTGCTAAAAATAGCAGTCCTCCCCACTTCGTTCCTCTTTCTCTTCGATAAAACCAAGTCTGCATCTATTGAGAATAAAGGCAGTAGGTCAGATGAAGAAGCTGTGTCTGGGAAATTATCTCGTGAATTCAAGCAATTAGAGAGGAGGAGAGGTGGTAAACTTCTGTAAAGCTGTTTTGCAAACTAAGTCAGACATTCAAGAAAGCAGGTTAACGGTGCATCCAGTGACAACAATGTCAGGGTATAGATGTATACCTGCCCGAGCTCACTACAGAATACTGTCACACTCTAGTGGACAGCATGTTCATGTCTGCTCAGCATCTATTTCCCTGTGTTTGGTAATGCCGCTTGGATTATCCCTGTGCTTTAGGTAAGGCTAATCCTACCTCACTGGCTCATAGCCACAGGTTATGGGTTCAGGGATGAACACGTTGATCCCAGCAGGGCCAGTGGGACTCAAGCCAAGAACTTCCGTTGCAAACGAATGAAAAAGATAAGCTGCTTTTCCGTGGATTTGCCAAGCTTATGGAAGACAAGCTTGGAGCAGCTGAAGGTCAACTTGCAGAGGCTACTCATGAAGAAAGCCAAGAATCAGAGAGAGACAGGCTCCTGGATCCAGTCATGCCTGAAGACACAGCCCTGGATGTATCAGTTATGTAAGAAAATATAATAACTCGCAAAATTCGTTTGTCTATCTTTTTATGCTGGTCAGGGTATGTTTTCTGTGACAGAAGGAGTCCTAATTATATATATCTATTCCCCGCAGAAGTATCCTTTCAAATTCTATGAGCAGAGCCAAGGCACAGGACAGAATTGGCTGCATCAGCCCAAAAGATTACTCAGCCAGGTATATCAGAAGCAGAATTCTGATGAAATATGTATGCAGATAATTTTAAAATATTTTTTATATATGAATCTATTTTAGTCTGAATACTCTCAAGGTGTGTACACAGTTTGAGTTCACCAGATAATGTACCAAATCCAGCTTCTTCAGCTGATCCACTGCTTCTGTTCTCAACAGACACAGACTTTAATCTCATGTAAGGGGAAGAGGAGGAAGTGGAAAGTACACTATCTTTCAGCAAGTCCCCAAGCCAAGGTCACACTCACCTAAGAAGTTAATCACTCATTCTGCTGTTAATAAACCACCTTCTGCAAAATTTTGGTAAAAGTGTGATTTATTTAACATATATATTAGGAATTGAGAAATAAAATTATCTTTATTTGCAGATAACATAATTGTCTACTTAGAAAATCTAAGGAATATACAAAGAAGCTACTAGAAGTAATAAGTGAGTTTAACAATGTCACAGAATATATCAATAAACAAAATAACAACTGTATTTACATATTGTAGCAACAAATAATTGGAAATTAAAGCTTTATAATATAATCTATTGTACTAACAATACCAAATATACGTAAAGATAAATTTAACAAAATATGTGTGAGACTAGTAAACAGAAATTACAAAACATTGCAAAAAAAAGACCTGACAAAAAATATATACTATCTTCATAGACTTATTATTTTTAACTTGTTAGTTCTCCCCCAGTTAAGTTACAGGTTTAAAACAATATCAATTAAAATTCTAGCAAGCTTTTTAAATTAATGTAAATTGACAAAGTGATTCTAAAATTTACTTGTGAAGGCAAAGGCCCTAGAAAAGCCAGAACAATTTTATAAAGAACAAGTTTAGAAGTGTAAGAATACCTTATCTCAAGGTTTAATACAAAGTAACAGTAAACATTATGGTGTGGCAGGGGCAAAGGAATAGCTGTATAGATCAATAAAACAGAAAAGAATGTCCAGATATAGCAGACCCATACATATGTGGTCAATTTATTCTTGACAAAAGAGCCAACGTGATTTATGGGGAAAGAATAATCTCTCAACAAATGACAATGAAACAATTGGATATGTATATGGGGGAAAAAATCACAACCCTAAAAGAACTTGAAGTGGATGATGTGCCTAAGTGTACGAACTAAAATTAAAAAACTTCTAGAAAAAAAAAAAGATAAGTATAAACCATTGTGACCTTGGGTTAGGCAAAGAATTTTAAGATACAAAACGTGCAAATCAAAAGAAACTATTGGGGCCTGGTGTGGTGTCTCACGCCTATAATCCCAGCACTTTTGAAGGCCAAGGTGGAAGGATTGCTGCAGCCCAGGAGTTGGAGACCAGCCTAGGAAACATAGTGAGATACCATCTGTACAAAAAAAGGGAAAATATTGATAAAATGGATTTCATCAAAGTTAAATACTTTCACTCTTCAAAATATATAATTTAAAAAATGAAAAGGCAAGTCACTGGCAAGGAGAAAATATTTCCAATATGCAATATAAGTCTTGTGGTCCAGCATGGTGGCTCATACCTATAATACCAGCACTTTGGGAGGCCAAGGCAGGAAGATGGCTTGAGGCCAGGAGTTTGAGACCAGGATGGGCAACATAGCAAGATCCTGTCTCTAAAAAAAAATTAAACAAAAAAAAGAACTTGTATCCAGAATATGTAAAGAGCTCTTAGATCTCAATGATAAGAAGACAAACAATCCAATGAAAAATAGGCAAAAGATTGGGACAGGTACTTCCCAAAGAAGATATACGAATGGCCAATAAGCACAGAGAAAAAAGCCCAACATCGTTAGTCAACAGACAAAGGCAAATTAAAGCCACAATGATGTATCACTTGGCAAAAATTAATAAGACTAAAACTACAGGCATAGGCAACAAAAAAAGCATCAAATTAGACTTCATGAAAACTAAAACATTTCGTGCATGAAAAGAAACTATCAACAGAGTAAAGAGAGATGTGACATTGTAAGATGTATATTTGGTCTTTGACAACAGTTTCCTGATACACAACTTCTAAGATCCTTAGAATCTCAAAAGTGATGGTCTTTTTGTATGCTAATGATTGACTGGTGGCTGGGGGTCCCTAGGAAGCTTCAGGATGGGGGCTGGTCACTGGAAAAACCACAGACAGGATTAGAGGAGGGTTAGGACTTTCAGCCCCACCCACATTATCCAGAGAGGGGAGAGGTGTCGAAGGTTTGAGTTGGTCACAATGGCCAATGGTCAGTGGTTTAATCAATGCCTGTGTATTGAAGCCTCCAGAGAAACCCAAAAAGACAGGGATCAGGGGGCTTCCAGTTAGTGGAACACCTGGAGGTTTCTGGAAGGTGGCATGACCAGGGAAGGCATAGAATCTCTGCACCTCTTCCCCTACATCTTGCCCTACACATCTTTTCATCTGCACACTTTACAAAAAATAGGTAAAAGTTTCCCTGATTTTTGTGAGCCACTCTAGAAAATTAATTAACCCCAAAGAGGAAGTCATGGGAGCCTCAACTTGAATGCCATCAGTCAGAAGTTTCAGAGGTCCGGACTTAACAACTCGTATCTGAAGAGGAGGTAGTCTTGTGGGACTGAGCCTGTGGGATCTGATGCCGTCTCCAGGTCGACGGCATTGGAATTGAATTAGAGAACACCCAGCTGTGTCCACTGCAGAATGGATTGCTTGTTTGGTGTAGGGGGGAAACTTCCACATATTTGATGACAGAAGACTTCTGTGTTGATTGATGTAGGGGGAGAGCAGAGGAAGAAACAGCTTGAGGTTTTCTCCCCTCAAAACGCAATCCACATAATGGGAGAAAATACTTGCAAATTATATATCTGATAAAAGATTAGTATCCCTATTCCACAGAGGACTTCTAAAACTCAACAGCAAAAACCAACCTGATTAAAAAATAAGCAAAGGAATTGAAAAGGCATTTCTCCAATGAAGATATACTAATGGCCAATAAGTACATGAAAAGATGCTCAATATCATTAATCATTAGGGAAAGGCAAATCAAACTACAATAAGATACCAACTCACACCTGTTAGGAGGGATACTATTAATATAACAGAAAATAAGTACTGGCGAAGATGTGGAGAAAATGGAATTCTTGTGCACTGTTCTTGGGAAAGCAAAATGGTTTAGCCAATGTGGAAAACAGTATGGTAGTTCTTCAAAAGACTAAATACAGAATTACCCTATTCAGATTCAACGATTCTGTTTCTGAGTATATAACCCAAAAGATTTGAGAGCAGGGTCTTAAAGAGATATTTTTGCACACCCATGTTTCGAGCAGCATTATTCACAATAGCTAAAACATGACAGCAACCCACAGTCATTGATGAATGAATGGATAAGCAAAATGTGGTTTATGCCTACAATGACTTATTATTCAGCCTTTTATAAAAGGACATCTGACACATACTACAATATGGATGAACCTTGAGGGAGTTATACTAAGTGAAATAAACCAGTCACAAAAAGAAAAATACTGTATAATTTCACTTCATAAGGCAGAATAGTCAAAATCTTAGAAACAGAAGGTAAAATGGTAATTGCTGGGGCTGGGGAAGGTGGGAATAGGGAGTTGCTGTTTAATAGGTACAGAGTTTCAGTTTTGAGAAATTAAAAGAGTTCTCGAGATGATTGGTGGTGATGGCTGCACAACCATATGAATGTGCTTAGTACTACTGAATCGTGCACTTAAAAATGGTTAAGATGGTCAATGTTCTGTTATGAATATTTTTCCACAATGTTTGATTGAAAATATCAAATGTAGGAGAGAAAGGGGAGTAACTGGAACCCTTATTTTTTGCTGGTGGGATATAAAACCATCTCTTTGGAAAACAGTTTCTTACAAAATTACACATATTTGTCCAGTGTATTGAATTCAGAATATTTTATTGAATATATTTACCCAGCATATTAAACACATACCTAACATTTCCCATTAAAATGAAGACATATGTCCACACAAAAATGCTTACACACATGTCCATAGAAGCTTTATTTGATGGATCAAAATGGAAACAACAGAAATATCCATCAATAGGTGAATGGACAAATTGTGTTATATCCATATAATGGAATATCACTCAATTAATAAAACTGAATGATCCTCATGAATCTTATAATCATTATTTTTGGTGACACAAAAGGTTGCACATTGTATGTCTGTTTATAGAACATTCTGAGAACAAACAAAAAGCCAGGGACAGTGGTGAGGAGAAGAATTGAAGCAGGTGGCATGAGGACACTTTTTGCAGTGGTGTGAATATTCATATCGCGATTGTGTTGGTGGTTACAGAACTGTATATATTAGTCAAAGGCCATAGTGCTCTTCATCTAAAAAGGTGACTTTTTGGTACAAAAAAGTATATGCAAGAAATCTGAGTTTTAAAAAGAGTCTCAAAACAAGTATATAGAGAAAATTTAAAGTTTTTTGGGGGAAAAATGCAAACCTGTGTTTCTGGATTTAAAAAAACTCAAAGATGCTCATTGTTTTAGTCCATTTTGTTGTTCTTAGTCCATGTTGCTATAAAGGAATACCTGAGACTGGGTAATGTACAAAGAAAAGAGGTTTCTTTGGCCCATGGTTCCGCAGGCTGTACAAACATGGCCCCAGCATCTGCTCAGCTTTTGGTGAAGCCTCAGGAAGCTTTTACTCAAGGCAGAAGGTGGAGGGGGAGCAGGTGTGTCTTATGGTAAGAGAGGAAGCAAGAGAGCAAGGAGCAGGTGCCAGGCTCCTTTAAACAACCAGCTCTCACGTGAACACACAGAGCGAGAACTCCCTCATCATGGCTGGGAGAGCACCAAGCCATTCATCAGGAATCCACCCCCAATGACCTAACACCTCCCATCAGGCTCCACCTTCAACATCAGAGGTCACATTTCAACAAGAGATTTGGACACACACACATCTAAGCCATATCACTGATTCTTTCCAAATTAACGTATTCGACTTTTGTGATTCTAAACAAATCTTAACAGAACTTTGTGGGGGACAGATGAAACTTGACAAAACGATTCTCAAATTTACATGGAAAAGTTAATTGCTTATAATGCCAGAGAAAGTTGAGTAAAATAAAATAATGAGGGAAAACTATTTTTTTTTACTCCATATACACCCGTGTGTAGTGATTTCCAACCTGGGTTATGTGTGCATGTGTGTGTGTGTGTAAATGTGTGTGTGTGCACATAGGTGTGTACATTTATTTTGTTGTGGGCAACAGTCACAGTTTGAAGAAAGGATAAAATGGTGGTTGCTAAGTCCTATTGTTCTTTGTTTTTAAAAATAATATAGTTTTTAAATCATGCAGTAAATGATGAAGAGATTCTTTTATGCATCTGAAAAGAGAAAAAAATGAGCTTAATTTTTTTAAAAGAAAGCCTTCTTTACCCAAAGTAACTGAATTAAATAACGGGATGAATGTAATTTTTTTTACATGTCAGGAAATAAAGTAAATATTTACCTAAACTTGAAATGTAAACTAATTTTAAAGAATGGTGGCAAAAAAATATGATGCTTTTCAACCTCTATTCTTTTTGCTTCTCTGCGCACAGTGATGTGTTCAGGTGTCATGCTAAGCATTTGGGCAGAGGGTTCCACAATAAAAGAAGTTTTTCTTTTTTTTTTAAATTTGCCTTTCTTTCTATATAGAATTCAACAATATATAAAATTATAAAGAAAAAAGTAAGAGTCCTCTGAAGTCTCACACCTTTGAAATAACCATTAATAACACTTGGAATAAGTTTTTTATTTATAGATTTTCTTTATTCATAGAAACATACACATATGTAAACTTTGTAAAAATGGAATAATATCACACGTGCTCCATGCTCATCCTTTCTAACAACCCACGTATTTCTTCATACTCCTATAATTCTATGAACACCTATACACGAAATTCTCCAAAATTCTATTTATATGTGTACGTGCATTTATATACATGTAATCTTTGGAAGATTTTCTATTATTTGATTTACAGGAATGGAATATCTTCCATTCTTTCTGCATTTTAATTTCTTGCTTGACAATACCTTATAGCAGCTCCTCAAAGTCACAGAGTGTAGCTCGAATCCCTTCTTTGCCCTGGCTCCATGCCATTCCATGCTGAAGGCATAGTCCTCTCTTTTTGGCCATTTTGGTTGGTAAGCATTTGCTCTGTTTTCAGTTTTGGGGCCAGTGCAAATGATGCTACTATAAACCTCTGTATGCCTGTCCTTATGGATTTGTTCTTTCAGTTCTATGGGGTAATTTCACAGGAGGGTAATTGTAGGGTTGGATGGTAGATATATTTTTTAATGTTGAAATGATGTTGCCAGACTGCATTCCCAAAAGATTATTTTCACCAGCAACCTGTGACAATATCTCCTTTCTTCAAGCCTGTCAATATTAGTCAATAGTATATATTTTTATTTTTGAATATAAAATATCATTATTCATCTAAGTGACATTTCTTTGACCACTGTTGAATTATCTTAAATGTCAAAACAGTAAAACATTTCAATATCAAGAATTATACAGAAATATTGACAGTAACTATTGGTAGCATACATTTTTCTTGAATGTCCTACCATAGCACTGTCTGGTAAAAATTTCTGTGATGGGCCAGGTGTGGTGGCTCACACCTGTAATCCCAGCACTTTGGGAGGCCAAAGCAGGTGGATCACCTGAGGTCAAGGGTTCGAGACCAGCCTGGCAAATGTGGCAAAACCCTGTCTCTACTCAAAGTACAAAAATTAGCCAGGTGTGGTGGCGCGCACCTGTAATCAAAGCTACTCGGGAAGCTGAAGGAGGAGAATAGCTTGAACCTGGGAGGTGAAGGTTGCAGTGAGCCAAGATCACACCTCTGCACTCCAGCCTAAGGGACAGAAGGAGACTCCATCTCAAAAAACAAACAGACAAACAAACAGACAAACACATTTCTGCAATGATGGGAATGTTCCATATTCTGTGTTACCCAATATGATAGTCACTAGCCACAGGCAAGTATTGAGCACTTGAAATGTGGCTACTGTGAGGGATTGAATTTTTATTTTATTTCATTTAAATTCAAATATCCAGATGTCCCTTGTGGCTACTATATTGGATAGTCCAGTTCTAGAAAATGCAAGTTAAAAGATTAAAACATTGAAATATGCACTTACCTTTTTTCTGATATACCTAAAAATCTCATGATTTCTTATTAAGAAAAAAACTACTAGAAATAATAAGAACTTTTTTCAGGTAACTACATATAAGCTAAATATACAAAAATCAATAGCTCCTTTACTTAGTACTAAGCACTTGGAATATAAATTAGGTAAAATTTCATATACACTAACAACAAAAATGGCAAAATGCTAAAGAATAAATTTAACGGAAAAGCTATATAACATATCCAACACAAATTTTAAATTGTAATAAAAAGAATAAAACAAAACCAAATACCTAGAAACGTACACTATACTCTTGGACAAGAAGATATATTATCATATACATCAATTCATCTAAAATTAACTTATAAATTTTATCAATTCTAACTAGATTTCCAAGAGGTTAAAATGATCCTTGAATTCATGTGGGAGAATATACCTAAAATGTACTAAAAATATATAAGAATAAAGTGAGTGAGGCTTAATTTATGCACTACTGTTATCTTCTCAAGAGCCATTGTAGTAAAGTTAACATGGTGTGGACGTAAGAAGAGACAAATTGGTTTATGGAAATTAATTAAAAATCTAGAATTTGATCCCAGTATATGCAAAGTTAAGAGCTGACAAATATAGAGTTTTACTTAATGTGAAAAAATGGACCATCTAATAAATAATGCTGGCAAAATTCGTTATCTTTATAAAATAAAATTTTAAACTTTTATTCCATTACCATAGGCAACAGTAAATTTCAAGATAAAAGGCTGAGATAAAACAAAAGAATCTTGTGATAGTGAATAAGACTCATGAAATTTGATGGTTTTATAAAAGCACAGTTGCCCTGCACACCCCCTTGCCTGCTGCCACATAAGACATGTCTTGCTTCCCCTTTGCCTTCCATCATGATTGTGAGGCCTCCCCAGCTATGTGGAACTGTGAGTCAATTAAACCTCTTTCCTTTATAAATTAAAAAAAAAAAAAAAAAAAGAATCTTATGATAAAAATCAGAAGACACTCATACAATCCAGGGGTTAATGTAGTCTTCCTAAATAAGAATAGAAACTCAGATTCTTAAAAATTAAAGGGAGGTTATATCTGTCTTAATATAAATTTAAAACATTTGTTTGACAAAATCCACAGTAAACGAAGTCAACACACAAATGATATTGTAGAAAATAATCTTTGAAACAAGGCTAATCTCCACACTGCATAATAAAAACTCAAGCAAACTAATCAGAAGAAGGCAAACAAGCCAATTTCAAAAAGAAAATAAGGAGGAATCATGATGAGAAAATTTACAAATCTAACCCAGACCCTGAACAAAATTAGAGAAGATGTACAAGTCCCCTCTTGTTGACATCCTCGACTAGCTCTGCCTCTCCTTTATTTCTGGTGTTCGTCTACAGTTTCTAGGAACACAGGAGAAAAATCATCACTGCCACAGCAACAGAATGCAGAGGAACATATGATAGGTTTCCCATTATTCAGATTGACAACTGCATGTCAAATAATCAAAAGCAAAAGATCAGACCTGTAATTCCAGTACTTTAGGAGGCTGAGGCAGGAGGATCGCTTGAGGACAGAAGTTCAGGACCAGCCTGGGCAATATAGCAAGACCCCATCCCCAAATAAAAATAAACAAAAATTAGCTGAGCATGGTGGTGCATACCTGTAGTCCCAGCTACTCAGGTGGCTGAAGTGAGAGGATGGCTTGAAGCTAGGAGTTGGAGGTTGCAGTGATCCATGTGCATGACACTGCCCTGCAGCCTGGGTGACAGAGCAAGAGCCTGTCTCAAAAAAAAAAGAAAAAAGAAAAAGCAAGTCGCTTGTTTCAGATATGCCCACTGAGCAGACACACCGCCTTCACCAGGTATTTTTAATTCTGTGGGCCAGATAAGGAGAGTGAACACCATCTTACAGCTTACACCAGAGCCAGATCCCCTAAATCTACTACAGATGCTGCGGTCTCAGAGCCTTGGTAACCTGGGCTTCAAAGGGGCCTAAGGACCTGTCTTCCTCAACCCTTGCTTGGACCTGCTTGAACTCCTTCCCTCAGCCTCCCTGATGGGTGATTGTCCAACCTCCATTTGATCATCGGCCCCAATTAGTAAGGAGCTCACTCTCCCCAACAATGTAAGAAGAAAGGCTTTCTCATTCTGAACCCACAATTGCTTCCCTCCAAGTTCTGTGTTCTCAGACCCCCAAATCTCCCAGGGGGTTCCTGTCATCTGCACAGCGGGGATGCTTTATTCTATGGGAATCTTTGAGCAAGTCTGACCAGTGGAATAAATGCACGTTTGGCCTCGCCTTGGACAGATGGCAGTGGTGAGTTTCCGTAACATGCCAACACCTCACCTGCTCCTCAGAGGTGGCCATCTCTGGGTCTCACTCAGCTCCTGAACTATCCAGGTCACCACACTCACCTGAGACAAGGTAGAAAAATCAACTTCTAAGCCCCAACCTAGATGCGCTTCATCAGCGTCCCTGGGCTCATCAGTCCGGCGTTCGTATTTCAAAATGCTCCCAGGTGATTCTGACCCTCAGCTGGCTTTGAAAAGCCCTAGCTCAGAGGAGCTCAAACCCAGGCATCTTCAGAAAACTACCAACACACTTTGATTAGGATTGGAAATCCCAACTTTCTGGCTACCAATAATGTGAAACAGCTGATGTTTCCCATGGCCCTTCCTTGTTTGTAAAGTACGTTCTCTAAAACCGAATTTGAGATTCATAACAGCTCATCAAGGGATGCTTCTTACCTATGAAGACAGTGAGTCACTGAGGCCTACTGGGTGTAATAGTTTCAGGACACCATATGTGCAAATCAGCCACTTTCTTTCTCTAGAACTTAACTTACTCCTATCTTGAACCTAAGTTCTGAGTCAACAGTCAGTTCAATTTTTTTTTTTTTTTAGATGGAGTTTCACTCTTGTTGCCCAGGCTAGAGTACAGTAGCGTGATCTTGGCTCACTGCAACCTCAGCCTCCCAAGTTCAAGGGATTCTCCCGCCTCAGCATCCTGAGTAGCTGGGATTACAGGCGCCCTCCACCACACCCAGCTAATTTTTTGTATTTTGAGTACAGATGGGGTTTCAGCATGTTGGCCAGGCTGGTCTCGAACTCCCGGCCTCACGTGATTACCCACCTCAGCCTCCCAAAGTGCTGGGATTACAGGTGTGAGCCACTGCGCCTGGCCAGTCAGTTCACATTTAAACTCAGCCCATTCCGATGTCTCCTCTCTGTCCTCCAACCATAGGGGTGGAGGAAGACAAAGCAGTTTTGAGCTTTGGTCAGCCTCTGTCCGTGCACATCTGCTGAGCTGAGCTGAGCATGGGTCTTTTCTGTTCTTTGCTGATATCCAGTTCACTAATGGATCAGCAGAGATGTGTATACCTCCCCTATGGTGCCTGACCCCTGGTCCTTGGTGTGCCCTTGAGCACCCACCAGGATCAGGAGGCCCCACAGGAAGGCCAGCCCACTCCCACCTATTCTGTAAGCGCCTCTTAGGGCTGTGGAAAAGCAGCTGCCCCTCACACATTTAGGGGATGGAAGGAGCTGTGAGGCTCCCCTCTGCTGGGATCACCTTGCTCCCAGGCCAGGGTGTGGAGCCACTCGGGGCCTCCCACTTCACAGCTTCTCCTTGGGAACTGAGACCCAGGGATTCTGTGTTCTCAGACCCCCAAATCTCCCAGGGGGGTCACCTGCTCACAGATACTTAACCAAGGAGAAGGAGATGGATGCCCTGTCCCTTCCATGTGGCTTTCTCTCAGTTCACCCCCTCTTCTTTGGAGTGAGAAGTGGGCATTGGCACAGCAAATATTCTTTGCTTATTTTTAGGCTAAAACGTTAACCTTCGGAAGCTCAAAAGGTTAAAATAAATAATGACTGCGTGTGTCTCCCTTTGAATTCCTGCTCTAGGCGTATTCCTTGGGGTAGGGGGGAGTAAAAAGACCATGGAAAATGAAGAATAGAAGAGATCGCTAAGACTAGTGGTTTGTTTTTTTTTAAGAATATTGGTAGAGTGACTCTAGTTAACAATACTCTATGGCATATCTTAAAATAGCTAGACAAGAATAATTCAAATGTTCCCAGCATAAAGAAAAGATAAATATTTAAGGTGATGGATACCCCAATTACCCTGATTTGATCTTTACACATCACATGAATGTGTCCAATTATCACACGTATCCTGAGATTATGGACATCTATTTTATATCAATAAAAATAATAATGAAGTGAATTCTTGGCATTACTATCCCTCAACAGGGAAATGTTTCTAAGGTCTCGGGGTGAGCAAATAGGAAAATTTGGGCCAGAAGTCAGGGCCCCCAGTAGTGAGCCAGAAGTCTGTGGGCTGTGTCCTGTCTGTAGGAACTTAGACTTCGTCTCCATCTTCCCCCTGGGGAACTCCTCCAGAGAGAGGCATTGCTGACCCTTCAAAGCACCAAAGATAACAACAAGTCTTCTTCCCCAAGCAGGTATTCCAGGTGAGTCCGGGGTGTAGAAGACTCCCTCGAACAAAGGGTGTCCTCTCCTCCTTAGCTCACACAGGCTGCCCAGGATGAAGACTCCGTGGGAGCTTGGGGGCCTCGAATGGGGGCTTGTTTCAGTTCTATTGCATGGTGAGGCAGGCTTCTCATCAGAGACCTTCCCCCTCCCCCAGCCGGGAGACTGACAGGCATCACAATACTGCACGCTGGGCCAGGGGACAGTGAGTGACAGCACTGCTTCGAGGGATGATTAATTCTGCACAAGGAGGTGCTCTCTCCTGGCTCTGCCACTCACTTACTCTCCAGCACCACCATCGACTGACAGCGCATGTTGCTCCTGACCTCACACATCACTGGGTATAATTGCCGGGGGCTCATTATTGTCATTAACGTCTCCTGCATGCACACGGGAGTGCCTTTCACCCCAACTCACGCATCACAATGAAGGCTGCACCTGTGGGGTGCCAACCACAGGCCTGTAGTCCTGGGCTTGGCAGGGACTTCTGGGGCCAGACTATGGTTGTCCACAGTGGCAGTGTCTGACATTCCAGCAGGTCTGTGATGCCTGTCCCACGCCAGGAGTCTAAGAGCCTCTAGTGCTGAAGAGTTTGAAGAGCCTACCTTTGCAGTGGACACTTCTTCCAACACACAACCAACCCAGAGCCGACACAAAGCAGCAGCTCCTTAGCCTGTCATAACCTGAAATGTGTATATTCAGAAAACTAAAGCTCAGAGCTCCCTAGGGATTATCTAGTCCTAATTCTTCTATTTCTTTTTTCCTTTTCTTTTTTTTTTTTCCTTTTTTTGAGAAGGAGTCTCCCTCTGTCATCCAGGCTGGAGTGCAGTGGCACGATCTCAGCTCACTGCAACCTCTGCCTCCCTGGTTCAGGCAATTCTCCTGCCTCAGCCTCCCAAGTAGCTGGCATTACAGGTGCCCGCCACCACGCCCGTCTCATTTTTGTATTTTTAGTAGAGATGGGGTTTCACCATGTTGGTCAGGCTTGTCTCTAACTCCTGACCTCAGATAATCCACCTGCCTTGGCCTCCCAAAGTGCTGGGATTACAGGTGTGAGCCACCGTGCCCAGCCCCTAACCCTTATTTTTCTAGATGAGAAGATTAAGATCCAGAGAAAGCTCTTAACCAGCTCAAGCTTACCAACAATTACTGATGTGGTGAGTCAAAATGTGTTTGTTTGTTTGTTTCCTCCATAAGTGCTTAACCTGGATTTGCGAGTCCCCAGATATATTCACTACACTTAAATTTTCAGTGTAGTAATGAAATTTTTGAGTGCTTGCTATGGACCAGGTACTGTTTCTTTTGTTATTGCTTTTATTGTTTTTTAAAATGTTGTTTTCCAGAAATCGCTGTTGAATATTTATTTAGTTGTTGCTGCTTTAAAATGCATACAATTGCCAGACACGATTTTAAGTACTTCACTTTTAAAAAATCATTTAAGTCTCTAGATAATAATTCGATGTTAAGGCCGGGCATGGTGGCTCACTCCTGTAATCTCAGCACTTTGGGAGGCTGAGGTGGGCAGATCACGAGGGCAGGAGATCGAGACCATCCTGGTTAACACGGTGAAATCCCATCTCTACTAAAAATACAAAAAAATTAGCCAAGTGTGGTGGCGGGCGCCTGTAGTCCCAGCTACTCAAGAGGCTGAGGCAGGAGAATAGCATGAACCAGGGAGGCGGAGCTTGCATTGAGCCAAGATAGCACCACTGCACTCCAGCCTGGGTGACAGAGCAAGACTCTCTCAAGAAAATAAATAAATAAAAATAAA
This sequence comes from Pan paniscus, assembly GCF_029289425.2. Lineage (NCBI taxonomy): Eukaryota > Metazoa > Chordata > Mammalia > Primates > Hominidae > Pan > Pan paniscus. The sequence goes on from NC_073269.2 coordinate 37,735,404, forward strand.
TAAAAATAAAAATAATTCTATGTTATTCACTATTCTCATTTCATACTATTCATACTATTTTCCTGCCATGAAGGAACTGTTCCTATATTCATCTACATTCTCAAGGATATGTGAAACCCTTGATATGATTTTTGAAGGCGCTACATATCACCTTTTCAAATGCTAACCCGGAAATTTTCTGTCTCAAGGAGCTAAAAACTGTTCTCCCCACATTACCCACATTTTCAAATTGAACAACACATTTCTAAATATTCCATGGGTCAAAGAGGAAGATCTCAATTAAAATTAAAGATTCATAAAATTGCAATGTTGTGAGAGAAATTTATAGCAGTAAATGTTTACACTGGAAAAAATGAAAAGTCTCAAATCAACAATTGAAGTCACTATCTCAAGAAAATGAAAAAAAAAAAGAGCAAAGTAAACACAAAACCAGCAAAAGAAAGTAATAAAGATCCAAGAAGAAACCAATGAAACTGAAAACAGAAAAACAGCGAAGAGAAAGCATAAAACAAAACAACTACTTCTTTCAAAAAATTATTTTAATGATCAACCTCTATCAAGACTGACCGAAATAAAATGAGCAAGGACACAAAACGTGAATGTCAGAAATAAAATGGGCTATTACTACAGATCCTGCAGCCATTAAAAGGGCAAGAATAGAATACTATGAACAACTTGACTCTCATAAATTTAGCAACATAGAAGAAATGGACTGATTCTTCAAAAACTGCAAACCACCCAAACTCAATAAAGATGAAATAGATAACCCAATTAGCCCTATAAACATTAAATAAATTAAATTTTTAATTACAGATCCCTTTTTAAAAAGTTGGTCTCACTAGAAAATTCTACTAAACTTTTAAAGAATAATTAACAATTTTACACAGTGTTTTTCAGAAAACAAAAGAGGAGGAAGCACTTCTAAACCCATTTTGATCCCCTAAACTGCACAAATATGGTACAAAATAAGAAAAACTACACTCTCTAGCTCTCATGAACTTAGTTGCAAAAATCCTCAACAAAATATTAGCAAATCAATTCACCAACATAAAAAATTAACTAGACAACACAACCAAGTTAGATTTATTTCAGATATGCAAGATTAATTCAATATTCATAAATTAATCAATGTAATCCACTGCTATGATTTGGATATGGTTTATTTGTCCCTACCATAACTCAAGTTGAAATTTGATCCCAAATGCAGAAGTGTTGGAAGGTGGGTCCTAGTGAGAGGGGTTTGGGTCCTGGGGACAGATCCCTCATGAATGGCTTGGTGCTGTTCTCATGGTAGTGAGTGAGTTCTCTGAGACTGGATTCATTCTCAAGGAAATAGATTAGCTACTGTGAGAGTGGGTTATTATGCAGCCAAGATGCCCTCAGGCTTTGTCCCTTCACACATGTCCACTTCCTCTTTGACCTTCACCATGTTTTAACCCAGCACAAAAATCCTTACCACAAGTTAAGCAGATCCCAGTTTCAGGCCCTTTAAACTTCCTGGACCAAAACATCTTTAAAAAATTATGACTAGGAGAGAAATCTGACATAGTTGACTCCATCTTGCTTCTAACCTCACAAGCTGTCATTGCTCATTCCTGGGCATAGGCCACACTAACTATGGGAGGAATTTACCTCATAGTTTAAGACAAAGATGATCACAGTCTTTTCCCGAAACTAACCCCCTCTTTTCTTGAGGACCAAAAACGCATCTTTGTAAAACTAACAAATTGGCCACAAAGTTAGAATTATGGTAGGACCCTAAAGTCTGTTAGGAGGTAGGTATAGTTAAACTCTAACCAGTCATTGTTTTATAATTTAGCTTTTCATATCTGCTTACTGCTCAGGAGTCATGTGGCCAGAGGACACAAGATTTGTAACTTCTCCAGTTGATCCTATAGATTACATCACGATTGTAACAGCTAAGATTGGTGTTTAAGATATTTTTCAGACCCTGCATTCTGACAGACCAACTGATGCCACCTGGACCAATAACCCACACCAAGAAACTGACTCAACTTGTTTTGTCACTTCCACCCAGGAAATGACTCAATGTAAGAAGACAGCTCCTACCCCCTATTATTTCATCTCTGACCCAACCAATCAGTGTTCCCCATTCCTTAGGACCGCTGCCTGACAAATCTTCCTTGAAAGCCCTAGCCTCTGAATTCTCAGGGAGGTGGATTTGAGAAATCTCTCCCATCCATCCATTCGGCTGCCTTGTGATAATTAAACTTTTTCCCTGCTGCAACACTGCTATCTCAGTGTATTGGTTTTACACTGTGAAGCAGGCAGGAAGAATCCTTAAAAAACTCACAGAGCCATGAGCTAAATAAACTTATTGTCTTTATGAATAACTCAGTCTCAGATATTCTCATATAGCAACACAAAACAACTAAGACATACACCACATTAACAAGCTAAAAAAGAAAAATCACATGATCTTATGAATTGACACAGGTAAGGCATTTGACAAAATTCAGCTCTCATTGATTAAAAAAATTCAGAAAAAGAGGAACAGAAGAAAAATCCGTCTACCTTATAAAAAGTATCTACAAAAACCTGTGGCTAACACCATCCTTATGGTGGAAGATGGAATGCTCTTCTTCTGAAACAGGGAACAAGGGCAAGGGCTTCTCCCTCATCACTCTCACTCAATATAGTATTGGAATTTCCAGCCACTGCAACAAGGCAAGAAAAGGCATACAAATTTAAGAGGAAGAAATAAAACTCCCTTTTTGCAAATGACAATTGTCTACACAGAAAATCCCAAGGAATCCACAATAAACAAAAGTGGAATTAATAAGTAAGATCTGCAAGGACACAATATAGAAAATCAATCCCATTCCTGCATAATAACAATAAATATGTGTCAACCAAAATATAAGGTGGAACATAATTTATAATTGTTCCAAAGGAAACAAAATACTGAGGTATAAACTTAACAAGCTCCCTCTATTTCATGTTTTTGCCATGTGACATGCCTGCTCCTGCTTCACCTTCCATCATGAGCAAAAGGGCCCTGAGGCCTCCCCAGAAGAAAATAGATGATGGCGCCATACTTGCACAGCCTACAGAACTGTCAGGCAATTTAACTTCTTTTTGTTATAAATAAAATAACAATAAAACACTAAGCAAAACATGTACAAGATCTGAAAACTACAAAATGTTGATGAAAGAATTCAACGAAAGTCTAAATAAATGAGGAGACATGCCATGTTCATGGATTGAAAGTCTAAACACAGCAAAGATGACAATTTTCCCCAAATTGATTATTTAACTACATAATGGGCAAAATATTTAAGTACGCACCACACAAAGATAAACGTGTAGAAAATGCTTAATATCATTAGTCATCAGAGAAATGCAAATTAAAACTACAATGAGAAGCCACTACACACCTAAAAAATGTGGCTAAAGTAAAAAAAAAAAAAGATGATATCAATTGCCGACAAGGAGCTGGAGTAACTGGAATTCTCATAAATTGCTGGTCAAAATATAAAATGACATGATCACTTTGGGAATCGTTTAGCATTAGTTCTAAATTTAAACATATATGTATTATATTACTCAGTAATCCCACTCCTAGGTATCTCCATATATCTATACATAAACCTTTAGGTGAGTGTTTACAGCCATGTTACTTATAATTTCATAAAACTGTAATTAATCCAGATGTTCATCAATTGGTGAATAGATAATCAAATGATAATGCATCCATGCAATGGAATGCTACTCAGCAATGAGAAAAAAAATAAAGAAGCAGATGAATCTCAAGTACATTGTAGTGGGCATTCCATGTGAAAAAAATCAAGGCACAAGAGCAAGGCACTGTATGATTTCTTTTATGTAAAATTATAGAGAAGGCCAAATTATAACCAACAGAAAACGAAACAGGTTTCCAAGGCTTAGGGCTAGGGAATGGGGTTGAATTTGAAGAGGTGCAAGTGGGTGATGGAAATGTTCTATATCATGACTGAGTAGATAAATGTATGCGTGACTATGCACGTCTACGAAAATTCATTGAATTATGCTCTTACGTTTGGTAAATTACATGCATGTAAATTATAACTCATTAAAGCTGATATACAATTTAAAATTTGCATAAAATGAAGACAAAGAAATTAAAAAAAAAATCTGTACACTCTTGCACAAGTTGGCCGAGAGAGAATGGTGCACAGGATAGGCAAATTGGATAATGGAGGAGAAGGAGATGATTGAAGAGCCTGAGTCACACTGGCCATAGTGGTCCAAAACAAGGTAACAGGTGTGACCCAGCCCAGGCACTTCACAAATATTTGTTGAGTGGGTGTATGAACAGAATGGCAGAAGTCTGAGAAAGAAAAAAAAAATAGCCTCTGCCAGCTGTCAGCCGGGAGCTGGCCTGGTGCTCTTGGCCATGGTGGTGTTCTATTAAACATAGACATTTTCAACCAACACCAACATCAGAGGTTGCTCTGTGACCATGATGGAGTGAGACAAAAACAAGATTCTCTCTAATCATTTCTGAGTACAGACCAAAAGAAGAGCACAGCGCAAACCACATCAAAACCAAATATTCTCTCCTCCCTGCAAATGTGGGTGACTGAAGTTCCTTTTTTGATATTTAGCCCCACTTCATTTCTCAGGCTTCCAGCATGCAGATTAAGACACCCTGGCATAGAACCGCCCCCGATTCCTGACAGCACTCAAGCCGGAGCACACCTTCGATGTGCTCCCAAATAACCAGCTCCAATATCAACCTAACACAAGTTCAAGCCCTGTAAGATGTCCCCACAACACAATCTGCCTCAGTTTCCCACCATTTCCCATGGTGTGCAGGCTACAGGTGGTCTCCTGGTGGTCTTAGGCTAGTCATTGTTGGAATCATCAAACCCTATCCATGCCTCCTCGGAGCTCTCGTTGCTTGCATTTGTCCTCAGACTATAACATTCAAGTGAAAAGTGCCAGGGTGCTGGCAGTACCCACTTATCCACCTACGTAGCTATCAGCATATGAGGGCTGCAGCATGTTGGACCCAGCAGTGAGCCCAGGTTAATTGGTTCACGTCATTATGTTACAGCTTGGGTGTCACCAGCACCAGCATTCTTGGGGGAATCCATAGCTAGGGACAAACATTGGTGGCCTCTCTGCCTCCCAAAGCTTGGGGAACAGAGGGGACAGAGCAGTAAATCAAGGAACAGGAGTGCCCCTTGTTGGCCTGATATATACAAGGTTTCTATGAGCTTCTGGGCCAGTGTATTCTAGTGGAAAGATGCCAGATTACCTGTTCAAAATACCAAGGGTCTATCCCAGCACCAACCTTATGTCTTATATATTTTACACTCCTGGGGAGTCACTCGCATGAAGGGTGCCCCTGACACCAACATGTGGGAAGGGGGAGAGGAGGGGTTGGTCATGCCATTCCTGGACAGAACAGACAGCCGTGAGAATGCGGAAACATCCCCGCTGTTGGCAGGTCCTTCCAGAGTCAAACCTTTCAAAAGAACACTCAGACATGTTAGAAATTTACCCTCCCTCACTGTGGCTATATGCAAATATTTAGCTATAATGTTTCTTTTAATTCCATAAAAAGAAAGGGAAATGATATAAAATGGTACCAACCTCAGTATTCAATGTTGAGAGACTGATTAAATTGATACATTCAGATAATTAAATACTATGCAAATATTTAAAATGACAGAATAATATTTGATAGAGGAAGATGTATGTCCATGATCTACTTTTCAGTGAAAAAATATCAGATCATAAAATAATGCATACAATATAATCCTGTTTCATAAAAATAGTCATATAATATGTGCACATATAACATGTGCACATGAAATAAATGGCTGGAATCAGGTCCACGTGGAGAGTGGTTGGAAATGGTAATTTGCACTTTTTTGTTTATTCTGTGTCTTCAGAAACACATCTACAATGAACTTATATCTTTCATATCAGAAATAATGAAGGCTTAGGGTTTTGCCTTTGTTATTGGCCTGTCGTTCAGAGAGTCTACATCACAGGTGAGTTTGAGCAGTGTCAGAAATCTGATATCCAGATGGGAAGAGGCTGCATTTCCGACACTCGGGGCTCCCCACAGCTGCTGTTTCAGACCCAAATCACTCTTACAGCTTAACAAAAATCCTCCCACTGTCTGAGATTAAAGACTCCGCCCTTCAAGGCTGAGAGCTGGAGGAAAGATTGCTAAGAACACTATACGCCAACATGTTTTCAGATACTTGCATTTCTATGTCACCTAAACAAAGCAATGCTTACCAAAAATTCTCAGAGTCCCAGAAGCACAAATTTGCTAAGGCTGAGCAAGAGTGATGGGACATGGTCACGGTTTACTGGTAGAGCCGGCACTGCTTTCTCCTGTCCCAAGCCCTTCTCCTTGGACCATGCTGCTTTCCTCGTAGTGAATGCTTCCCTGTGGTTTAATCAAGGAAGGAGACGTTCCTACGAGAACAACAAATAGATTGAATACAGGAGCTGTTGGGCCAGGGGGTATGTGGGGGGCATTTTCCCCAAAACTTCAAGAATAAATCTCCAGTGTCTTTCAGATGCAGGGATGGTGCTCAGGATAGGCCAAACCTGTGTGAAAACCCCACAGGCAGCCATTCTCAGGGCAGTTGGGCTGCCCTGCACTGCCAAGGTGGTCTTCCCGGGGCCTTATGTCCACAGCTGTATGGGCTCCAGGGCTCGCCTAGTTTCATCTGGTTGATTTCATTTCCTCTTTCTTTCTTTCCAGTGATGAGGTTGGTGAGGACAGTCTTTTACCCAACCCCTGCATACCGGTGACTCTTATGTGAGAGACGCCGGCCTAGGCTACTATCTCCTGGGAACAGGTACTAATGAAATGTAATTTCACTGAGGCCACAACACATCTGAGAAGGACAAGGTGATGTGGGGCCAGCCATCTTCATCCTAAGGCTCCCGTGCAACATCCTGTGTCCCTGGAGGCCCAATTTGACAAACCCCTGCCCAAGGTGAGCATCCATCTAGCAGGGGGAGGCAGGCTTAGCCCATCCGCATTGCCCTCTAGCCTGGGTCCCCAAGAGCTAGGTTGCCTGAGTCACTTGAGGAGCTCAGAGCACATAATCAGACTCTCCAGAGTCCAGGCCCTGCAAACTATAGTTTGGGGACATTCACCAGGTGGTTCTGATGCACAGGGAAAATCCACTCCAATTGTGCAAATAGTGTATGCATGGGGAGCCTTGAACCCAAATCAGCTTAGGCAAAGTTTACTTGACATGGCCTGGGTACTTTTAAAAGAAAAACTCTGGACGAATTAAATTTAACAGGTTTAACTGAGCAAACAATGATTCAAGAATCGGGCAAGCCTCAGAACTCTATTAGGTGCAGAGCAACTCCAGGGCCGCCTTGTGATTGCACAACATTTATAGAAAAAAATAATAAAAAAGGAAAGTGAGCTACAGAAAACAGAAGTGAGGTACAGAGACTGCTCCATTGGTTAAAAGTTGGCATTGCCTTCATTGAACTTTGTTTGAACAGTTGGCCTGCATTCAAGGATTTGGGAATTTCACCTGTAGGGGCTTTGTCACGGAGAGAGAGCCGTGTGGAGCTTATAGGGATACACAGGAAGATCCTGGCTAGGCAGGGAGTTGCTCCCTGGAGGTGCCTGCTAACCCCATGCCACCCCATGATCCTGCAGCACGGGGCTCCTCTTTGTTCAGCAAGTTCATCTCTAAACACAATAGAGCTGTCAGAAAACACTCATTTCTTTAGAGGGTGACTTACTGACATCGTAGTTGTTGCATTTTCTTCCCCAGTTGCAAATGAATGTTTCTTAAAAACAGAAGCCATTGATGGTGATCCTGACCCTTAATAGCAGGGCTGTTGGTGATGAGCCATGTGCATCCTATAAAAACACCCACCTAGTCCTCCAACAAGGAGATTTGCCTTGTGCAAGAATCTGCACAGAACACTTGAAGGTTAGAACAGCAAGTACTTCAGACATGAATAATGCCCATTAGAATACTCTTTTTATTTTCAAAAGTATTTCTTTACCCATAGAAACCCTACATTCCCTCCTCCACTTTCAGCATGGCTCATCAGTTCATAGCAAAGTTCAAGGCAGAAACGAATTTTTCAATATTTTGCCAATGGCTGCTCTACAATAGAATTGGTCATACAGGAAACAGGGGCATTTTAAAACACAAATATGTTGGCTGGGCCTAGAGCAGGGATCTCAATTGTTCCTGCCTATGAGAACCATCAGGAAGCCCCCTCCACAGAGGCTCAGATTTCATTTTTCTGATATGAGCCAGGGCATCTTATTTTTTCAAAAAATAAAAATACTTACAAGTTTTCTAGTATGCATTCAGGCTTAAGGACCACTGGCCCAGCATAGGAGACATAACAGGAAGCATTAATTAAGCAAAGCTGGGCTGAGCACTTATGTATCGGGCACAATGCTTGAAGGCAGGTGGGTTTTCCCATGGTGGAATCCTGAAGCTCTTATGCTCTGTGGCCAGTACTAATATCAGAGGAAAGGGGAAGCCATCTTGAACACCATCTCTATACACACTGTTTCAGCAAAGAGAAGAACTACCAACATCTTACGTTATTCAAGCAAGACTCAACCCAGCCTACTAGGGTAGAGAGAAAATCTGCAAGTGACAAGGAAAGATTGGCAAAAGAGAGAGATGTAAGCACAAAGATTGTATGTTTTAAAAATCTCCAGTAATTCCAGGATATGGACAAATGTACAAGCTGATAGCCAAAGAGCATGTCAGGATTTTAATACCACATTTCCAGTTACAGCTAGTGAAGCATAATTGGGTACTAAATTACAATGTTAATATTCATTTGAACAAGTGCTGTACTTGGAGTAGTAGCATCAGGACCCCAGGAGGGCAGCAGAGGGGCTGCTTAAGTGGACAGAGAGCTTCCCTGGATGAGTTTTGTCCTAGGTTTGGTTAAGGTTGGTTCTCAGCAGAGTCTTGAGAGGTTACAACATGGATTGTGGTTGATGGGATTTCTCCCATTGCAGTGATGCTCAAAGGATTCGGAATTAAGCAAGTTAACATACAAGTAATTACAAACTGCAGTTGGTAACACATGCTAGAAAGAAACAGAGAAAAGAACCCCAGGAGAAGGCCATAGTGAGAAGGCATTCAAGACGGCAGATGTGCAATGGGGGAGGAAGTCCTGAACCCTGCTGCACAATTTTTCTAGCACAAATAGAAGGAAAGGGTCTTGCTTGAGGTCGCCTATTATTGCGGACTTATCTATTTATACCTCCATTTCCTCCAAACAGAGTCTGAGGTGGGGCTCACCTGTCATCTGCAAGAAAATTAAAGTCATTTCTTAAAAGGGGCAAAAGCAAATTGAAGTAATGAGGTGGAGGGAGAGAGAAGGAGGTTAAAAGAGAGAGAGAGAAAGGGAGAGAGACAAACACACACATTCTCTCACACACACACACACACACAGCCATATATATTTGAGTTCCTTTCTAAAATCCAAATGTTACATAGAGCACAATTTTCCTTTTGCCCATTTCTCAAGGAACTCGTTGTCTTCCTGTGCAATTTCTTTGGGCTTCATACAAAAGGTAAGATTCCATATTAAGTAATACTAATTAGCTAGGACAATCTTGAGTATGTAACAAAAGCAAATCTATCACTAGCTGTGGGGGAAAAAAAACAGTCCTCATCTCCCCCAAACCCCAAAACACATAAGCTCAGCATTTTAACTGGCTGGGGTGACAGCCATTATTTTCATTAATGGAGCTCATTTTATTTTATTGGGCTTTTTTACTATCAGATTAAAAGCATGTTTTTATTGTAGTTTTTTCTAATGCAATCTGAGATGATGTGCTCAGGATGAATGGAATAGTTATTGTTTTAATTATTTTTTCATTCTGTGTTTTTATTTTGTTTGTTCCTTTTATTTACTACTCTTAAGTTTGCCTTAATAACACGGACTCCGGGTGCTTGGAGGCCTCCAGTCATCATCCCCGCGGTGGTTTGCATTTGCTAATGACCAAGGAACAGGGAAATCACTAGCATGCGGATGCTTTTGGAACTGAGTCATGGCCCAGCTTTCCTGTTGAGGATGCCCAGGTTAGGGCCAAGGGCATGGACCCCCAGGGTTGGAGGGAGCAACACAGCAGCTCCCAGAAGCACCTGATGTCTTTCCAGGACACTTCTGTCCCTGCGTCTGCTCCAGGCTGTCCTGGCTCACTAGGTCAAGGAAAGGCTGGAAGGGATCTCAAGGGAGGGAAGTCAGCAAAAGGACATGTTCCTCACCTACAGCCACATCTCTCCCTGATGCCCAGTTCCATATGGGACACTGTCAGAACACACAGGTTTTCACACACAGAGGCCCATAGCTGGACACAGGCACGTGTTCTCTGCCCTGAAAAAAAAAAAAAAGGAAGACCACAAAGGCTTCCCAGCAAGTTTAGATGTCTTGGGGACCCTGTGGGCCTAGGAGAACCAGAAACAAGGGCAGGGCAGAGTTGCTTATTTAGAACAGAAATCAAGTACTGCTTTGGGAGTTAGCTGTCCAGGGGCCAAGCTGAAACAATACCGGACACTGCAAATTACTCAGAAGCCCGACCCTCAGCCCTGCCATTTGCAACAACACAGATGAACGTTATGTTAAATGAAATAAGCCAGACATAGAAAGAAAGCACTGGCTGGGAGCGGTGGCTCATGCCTGTAATCCCAGCACTTTGGGAGGTGGAGGCAGGCAGATCACTTGAGGCCAGGAGTTCAAGACCAGCCTGGCCAACATGGTGAAACCCCGTCTCTACAAAAAATACAAAAATTAGCCGGGCCTGGTGGCATGAACCTGTAATCCCAGCTACTCGGGAGGCTGAGGCAAGAGAATTGCTTGAACCCAGGAGGCGGAGGCTGCAGTGAGCCAAGATTGCGCTACTGCACTCCAGCCTGGGCAACAGAGCAAGACTCCATTTCAAAAAAAAAAAAAAGAGAGAAAGAAAGAAAGCACTATGTGATGTCACTTACACACGGAGCCTAAAAAGGTCAAATACACAGAGGCAGAGAGTGGAATGCTGGTTACCAGGGGCAGGGAGCTGGGAGAAAGTTGGTCTTAGGGTACAAAGTTGCAGCAATGTAGGAGGTGTAAGTCCAGAAATGTAACGTACAGCAGGGAGATTACAGTTACTAGTAGCCTATTGTTTGCTGGAAATTTGCTAAGAGAGATTTCAGGTGCTCTAACTACACGCCCACACACACACAAAGGGAACTAGGAGAAGAGACATGGATATGTTAATTTGCTTGGCGGGATTAATCATTTCACTAGGTCTATCAGAACATCATGTTGTATGCCTTACATATATACAATGAAAATATTGGGCATATAAATGCCCATAATTACCTGATCAAGGATTCATTTGGGGTCACTTATGTGCCAGTACTCACATTCTCTGGGCCTGTTCTCCAGTGTGACTGAAGAAAGAATCCGTCTTCCTCACGAGAAGCCTTGGCCTGTGCTTGGGTTTACCACAGTCTCTCCCTCTCTCTAAAGTGTCATCACTGACTCTAGTTGCCTGCCTGTACCCCATTTGCAGAAGGGGTCCCCAAAGTATGCTCTAGTTTCCAAGCCTGTTTGAATTTAAATATGGCAAAGAACTAAAGATCACGTTACTTCCCTGCTCAAAGGGCTTCCCATCACATTCAATATAAAATGTGAACTCTGTGTGGCCCCAAGAAGCCCGCTGTGACCCGACCCTCTCGTCGTTATCCTCATCTGCTCCCATCTCTGCCCAGAGGCTTCACAGGGAGGCCACCTGTCATCACCTGCCATGCCCCCCATGGCTCCTGTGCCCTCATCTGTCTTCCTTTCCGTCATGGCTCTGTCATCCCTGACTGGCATTAGCTATGCTTTTATTGACTATCTCTCCACCTGAGAATGAGCACATGAGGGAAAAAAATTTCGTCTGCCCCTTCATCACCACCGTGTCTCTAGCACAACAGCCCTGGGTACTTGGTAGGTAGCCAAGGAATATTTGGAAGATACTAGGGCTCTCTGTTTTTGTTTTTGTTTTTGTTTTTGTTTTTGCTTTTCCAACAGAGCCTCCCTCTGTCGTCCAGGCTAGAATGCAGTGGCGTGATCTCAGCTCACTGCAACCTCCATCTCCCGGGTTCAAGTGATTCTCCTGCCTCAGCCTCCCCAGTAGCTGGGATTACAGGCACCTGCCACCATGCCCGGCTAATTTTTGTATTTTTAGTAGAGACAGGGTTTCACCATGTTGGCCAGGCTGGTCTCCAACTCCTGACCTCAGGTGATCCACCTGCCTCGGCCTCCCAAAGTGCTGGAATTACAGGAGTGAGCCACCGTGCCAGGCCTAGGGCTCTCTTTTCACTGCTGCATCCCCTGTACTGGGGACAGTCCTGGGCATATAGTAGATGGTCAGTAAATGCTTTTCATCCAGGGACAAGTTGAAAAAGCACTGGGCATGTCAACACCCAGATTTGCATAACCAAAGACTCCTTTTTTTCACTCGTGTCCCAATGTATGAAGCAGGAATTTCAGGAGTGAAGGTGAACCTAGGACTCAAGTATCTCTTTCCAGCCCTCCTCAAACCCACAGAATACTGCGGAGGTCACTTTATTTTGTTACTGAACAAAGGTAAGGGATATAATGCTTTAAAATCCCCATAAAGCCTGCTTGTTAATCAACGTCGAATCACTAATGCAATTTATTACATCCTTTGATTCATACATATCCATTTCACAAGACATATTCTATCTATACCAACATTTTACACAAGGATCGAAACAGAATATTGAGCACAGTTTAACAAAATCTAGGCACTAATTTCTGGAAATAAATTCTACTTATCAAAAGGCATTGTTCCCCTAAGGGAAGCAAACACTATTATCTAAAGAACTGTTTTTTTCATAAAGATAACTTGGAAGAATCTACCGTGCCTTTGGAGAAAATACCCAGATTCAAGTTACATACACGAAAGACTTGTATTTATCATGATCCAAATTCACAACACTCAAGTGCCAAGGTTGCGTGGTCTCCAGGAATTCTGAGTGGGAGAGATGAATTCACCATCAATAAGGACTAGTATATTGTCCTTGAATATTGCACTTGTGGATCCATATTGAATAAGATTCTATTTTGCTCCAGAGTTTTGGAGTTATCTGTCATTTTGAAAATTCTTGATCTAAGCTCGGCAGACTTTGGTTAGTTCTATTTGGTTCTATTTGGTTGGTTAGCAAATATAACCAACCATCCCTTAAAAGGTGCTGCAGGAGACAACAAAGCTGTGGATCACGGGTTTATAAAAAGAAAATGTTCGGCACTCACAAATAATTGCACGTCATTTGGCTGGCAGGATGTGGAATGCAAGTCAGACCTTGTAGTTTAACCTCAGGGTTGAGCTGCATGCAGGTTTCTGCATTGGTTCACTAGGAATAATGGATGACTACTGATTATTATTACATATTATCAAATGTATATTATAAAAATTATATCATTAAGTATTATATAAATATAATCACAAAGATGGCAATGGCCAACGCTTCGTGAGTGCCTTCTCTCTACTGAACAGCATGCTAGACCCCTTACAGGTATTTTTCCCCTTTAATGACCATGCCCACAGCAGTGGCACCGTTACTGTTACTTTCAGATGAGGAATGTGGGACAGAGAGAGGCTAGGTTGCTTGCCCAAGGGGATCACTGGTGCAAATGAGGCCCTGGCAGCCAAGGGGAATGAGGTGTGAAGCTACACACAGAGTGAGGGGCCATGGCAAACCCAAGGGCTGAGCTGCGGCTGCCGTGGCCATATCTCCGCATTTCAAGAGAACCGCACATCCTGATTTCAATTTGTAAACATTAAAAACGTGATAGACACAGATGAAACACAGCTCCAGGCCCACAGCCAATCCTCTGGGCACCATTTGGCCAACTCCACACCCTCTTCCTTTGCTCCTGTGCTGTTTGGATGGCTTGTTTTTTCCTCCCCAGCGAAGTTGTAGAGTTCTGAGAACAAGGACCGTATCTCACACAGCTTTCATCTCCTTCCAGGTAACACCAGTGCTGGCTGGGAGTATGTGATGGTACGCTGGGGACAGATGGTACCCCTAACCCCAGGATCCAAATCCTGCCCAGTTTGCCTTCTTGGACACAGGGGCTCATCTGGAGTCTCAGCGTCCATGTCTTGCTACCTTTTACGTAGCAACTGTGCTCTAAACTGAAGAAGCAAAGCCGGGTGACTCAGTGGGCATGGGGTTGCTTGTGACTGGGGGCCAGAGCTGCAGGGTCTGTTTCAGGCGCGGTGGGGACCTGTCAGCCACATGCTCAGACACCCAGATCTAAACACCTTGCAGTGATTATCCAGGCAACCCTGAGCCTAGAATCTTCCTTCTCCTTGCACATCTTCTTCACTGTACCAATTTGAAGCAATACTGTAAAGTGGTACCAGCTCAGACACACACACCCAGAACATGGAAACTTGTATATACACACTCAGCACATGAGGACATGTGTGCACATACCCAGAACATGGGAGTGTGTATATACACACCCAGAACACGAGAGCTTGTGTGCACACCTAGAACATGGGAACATTTGTAAACACACCCAGAACTTGAGGACTCGTGTGTGTATACCCAGAATGTGAGGGTATGTGTGTGCACACCCAGAACATGGGAATGTGTGTATACACACCCAGAACATGAGGACATATGTGTGTACACCCAGAATATGAGGGTATGTCTGTATACACTCAGAACATGGGAATATGTGTATACATACCCAGAATATGAGAACATGTGTGTGCAAACTGAGAACATGAGAACATATGTGTGCACACCCAGAACATGAGAACATGTGTGTGCAAACCAGAACATGTGTGTGCACACATGAGGGGCTGTCTGTTCACACCATGTGATGGCTAATTTTAGGTGTCAGCTCGACGGTTAAGGGATACCAGGATAGCTGGTATGGTAAAGCATTATTTTGGGTATGTGTGTGAAGTTGTTTCTACAAGAGTTAGGCGTACGAGTCAGGGAGCTGAGTAAGGAAGATCTGCCTTCTCCCAATCAAAGCAGACACCCTCCAATTGGATGAGGGCCCAGATAGAACAAAAAGGCCGAGGCAAGGTCAGTTTGCTCTCCGTCTCTTCTGTGTCTGGAACACCCATCTTCTCCTGACCTTGGACACCAAAACTCCACATTTTCCAGCCTCTGAACTTTGAGACTTTTACCAGTTCCCCTACCCTCTGTTCAAAGGTTTTCAGGCCATGGGCCTGGGACTGAGCTGCACCAGCGGCTGCCCTGGCTCTCCAGCTTGCAGATAGTATACTGTGGAACTTCTCAGCTGCCATAATAGTGTGAGCCAAGTCCCATAGTAAACCCCCTCTCTTCTATTTGGCTAGCTATATCTATTTCTACATACATGTGTGCCTATATCTCTATATCCTATCAGTTCTGTTTCTCCAGAGAACCCTGATTCATACATGCCAGAACATCAGAACATGTGTGTCTACACCAAGAACAAAAGAATAAAGTTGTTCGGCACACTCATCATACTTCAAAGACAGGCGTTGTTGGAGAAAATTCAAGATCGTTGGTTTTGCATTTCTCCAGCCCAGCAATGAGGGGATAAGGGAGGTACTAGTCCACCTGGGATAACTAAGAATGGATTGTCACTCTTCATAATCAGGGCTGGCTGATGGGAGGAGGCTTGCTGTGGGGAAATGAGGGCAGGACGGGGAGCGTGGCTGTCAAGTGCCCTACCAGGCTGTGAGCCTCTCAAATGTAGGGGTTGCACAAGAGTGGGCTTAGCTCAGCCAGCATCTACCTGTGAATGATGAAATTGACTTCGAGGCTAGTGATGGGTCTGCAATGCTGTGTTCCCATTATTTCTTTATTCTGGTTGGATTTGTCCATTCTGACTCATCAGAGAAAAGCAGGAGATGAACACAGGGCATATTGGGCATTCTGTGTTTGAGTTGGTATCTCAGACCTTGCTAGGCTGCAAAGCACACACCCAGGGACTCGAGGGGACACCCGTAAAGGAGGGCTTCTCTCCCATACGCTGCCACTCCACTGCCGAGGAAGCTCCAGCACTAACCACCACCTCCTGCACACAGTAAGTCCAGGATTTAATGGCTGGGCTTATCTCATGCGACGTTCCCAAGGCTCCATTTTTCATTAAGCAATTTTTAAAGAGTTTTATGACCCTGTGAACAATAATTTTTTTTAGTGAAAGCAGACTGAATCGTAAGTGATGGTAATTACACCAAACTAATTGTAGACAAAATTAGTAAGAGGTCAGATCCGTTTAGTTACAAAAGAAAATATATGCTTGGAATACACCTTAAATGATCTCTGGGAAATTAATTCATCATGGAAATAAAAGGAATCTTCTTAAATCAACAGCGACTCTCTCGTAAAACATTTGCAAGGAATAAGGTTTCCTCTTTAGTTTTGGTTTTGATTTGATGCCCAGGTGCCAGCCTGCACCAGGATTGTAATAGGACCCAGGACCCAGGCATTTACTTCGGTGCAGGGAGGACCCTGCAGACATTTCCCATGACTAGGGTTCTAACTGAGTCATCTCCTTTAACTTAGCTCACAAGATCCTTCATGGCCTGGGCCCTTCTACTTTTTTTTTTCTTTTGAGACAGAGTCTTGCTCTATCACCCAAGCTGGAGTGCAGTGGCATGATCTCAGGTCACTGCAACCTCTGCCTCCCGGATTCAAGTGATTCTCCTGCCTCAGCCTCCTGAGTAGCTGGGATTACAGGCATGTGCCACAATGCTCACCTAATTTTTGCATTTTTAGTAGAGACAGGGTTTCACCATGTTGGCCAAGCTGGTCTTGAACTTCTGACCTCATGATCCGCCTGCCTCGGCCTCCCAAAGTACTGGGATTACAGGTGTGAGCCACCGCATCTGGCTGCACTTCTACTCCTTGTAGGTTTATTTCCCACCATACTCTCACTACCTGAGACTACCTCAGTGCCTTTGAGTTAAACAGGATATTCCTCCTGGAACTTTTTTCCTGCTATTTCTCTACCCATCTAAATAATTGCCTCTAGATCTTCAGGTGTCACAGCCCGGTGTTGTGAAGGACAGGGGGATTTCTTGCCTCCCATATGGACTGGGTGTCCCTGCTCTGTCCCTTACAGAACACAGAGATTTCGTGCTCACAAGTGCTTTTGCCACTGTATAAGGCATGAGGATGGATGAGAGTTCAGGGACACATACCTGCTAGGGGTCGGGGACTCAGGACCTGGTGACTGTGGGGCAGACACACACCCGGCAAGCTGGGCAGTCAATACATGCTTATTATAACACTGATTATAAATGCTTATTCAATGAATGAATGGGTCCATTACCTCTAAGTCACTCTTCAGCAGCCACATCTGGCTGTTCCCCTCTCTGCTCAAAGATAAACAGTGCCTACAGGAAGGCACCCTTAGCATATCCTCACCTCTAGTAAATTCCACTGCCGGGGTTTAAAGCATGGTTTGGACCACCATTCTGAGCCAAAATGTCAGGGAAATATTCAAATTTAGATATGAACGGGGAAGAGGAGGAGGGGAAGAAAAGGAAGTGGTGAAGAGGTCAGAGGAAGAGGGATGGGGTAGCCAGATGGACGCATGAAAAAACCGATCCTTACACCCCAGTCTACCTGAGTTGCCCAGCCACTGAAAGGCAGGGATGCCTGAAGACCCTGGCACCAAGGGAAAAAAACTCCAGCAAGTCCTCGTGGGCTCTGGGTAAAGAAAAGAGGCTCCCAGGAGGAAAGCCCAGTCAGAATTCAAGTTTTGGAAGAGACAAGATGGCCTCAAAGATTCAGATCCACTCTGAAATCTTTTAGCAGTAGCTTCAGCCAAATAGCTCTAAGAAAGGCCCTCAGAGATACAAAATCTAAGAAAAATAGTCCTGGCATCTAATTACAACAGTGCAGTTTGCTGCTTTTATCTGTAATTGGACTGTATAGTCTTTCATTCTAATTTACTTTATATCTAAACTGTGATAATCAAGACAAGCAGAACAGAATGGTCTCTAACTGGCTATCCTACTGACACCCGTTAATGCCTAATTATAACAACTAAATTAAAGATGCGACTGTAAGGAGGTGGAATATCAGTTTGAAGCATTTAATTCTGTGAAAAGAAGTCTAGATTTTAAATCCTAAGTAAGAAAATCAATACTATGCCTCATTATATTGGTATTGCTAAACAGATTAATGAAATTAAGTATTTTGTTGTGTTGCTTTTCTTTTTTCCAATGTTCTCCTGATGCAATGATGGTTTGTAATGAAGGACTACTGCAGGGGAGGAAGTTTAAATTGACAGCCAATTTATACACCGAAATTGGGAGATAGCTAATCTCGTTTATAGAGCAGCGGCTTTCTTTTGATATGGTTGGATTTTTAGATAGGCATCATGGGTCTCGACTTCTGCAGTCTCGTAGAACAAAAATAAATTCAACTCAAGCTAAGCAGTGGTGCTGTCTTTCCTCTTCCTATGAACAGATGTGTCAACGGGGACTGCTGTGACAGTGTCAGCATCTATGAGCACTGGTTTGGGACAAGCATCCCTGAAGCTTTGTGCGCCAGTGGCCTTGTTGTCTATGCCAGGCTAAATGTAGCCACCTGTGAAGGTTTAAGAGACACAGGGAAGCTGGCCAGGTGAATGGAGAATATATGAGGTCCCCAAAGCCGTTCGATTGGTTGGAAGGTGGAGGAGAAGCCATGAGAAGCAGCCACGTTTCAAGTTGGACACCAAAGCCTGGAAGGAGAAGGACCAAGGTGTGCAGAGAGAAGATGTCCTGTTCCTGGGACCAGGGAGGGCAGCATGTGCAGGGTGATAGCAGCACGCTCACAACTCATCCAGCAACACTCTAAGTTACCTGTTTATTTATTCATTCTTACTATTGCCCATCCTGACTTTTTCTTTTTTTTCTTTTTTCTCTTGAGACAGGATCTCACTCTGTCACCCAGGCTGGAGTGATCATGGCTCACTGCAGCCTCCAACTCCTGGGCTCAAGCCGCCCTCCTCCATCAGCCTCCAGAGTAGCTCGGACTACAGGTGTATGTGATCACTCCTGGCTAATTTATTTTATTTTATTTTTTGTAAAGACAGTGTCTCACTATGCTGCCCCAGCTGGTCTCGAACTTCTGGGCTCAAGCAATTCTCTCGCCTCAGCCTCCAAAAGTGCTGGGACTACAGGCACACACCATCATGCCTGGCTATTGTGTGTGAGTGTATGTACAGATGGGGTCTCACTATGTTGCCTAGGCTAGACTCAAACCTCTGGGCTCAAGCAATCCTCCCACCTCAACCTCCCAAAGTGCTGGGATTACAAGGGTGAGCAGCCATGCCCGGTCTCATCCTGACTTTGAAGCCTTGGAACTCAGCATCAATTATAAGAATCAAAAACCTAAAAAGTGGCAAAGGCTGTGTCAATCACCCTGTGGGACTTCCCCAAATCCCATGCTGCAGAGATTCACCAGTGCAGATTTTTGAGGAATCCAAAGACCTTGCAGAATAGACTGACCACCTGGAGGAATCTCTAGAAATCGCCTAGAAGTGACCTTACTGACCACTGAGTTACTATGAGTGAATGACTTGGGGACTATAGTGTGCCAGGCCTTTTCTGGAGCTGGGGACACAAAAATGAGCCACACTGAGTTCTGGCCCCTTGGAGCTTGCCATTTACAAACCACTGGGTCATGCAGGGGTGAGAGATCCAGCAGGAGAAGGGGAGCACAAAGCCGGGGCCCCGGACAAAGGAGAAAACTTCAGCTTTGGTGAATGTATCCAGAACTTCCCAATTATAAAATCAAGAACACAGCTGGGTGCAGTGGCTTATGCCTGTAATTCCAACATTTTGGGTGGCTGAAGTGGGAGGATCTCTTGAGGCCAGGAATTCAAGACTGGTCTGCGCAACATGGTGAGACCCTGTCTCCACAAAATTTTTTTTTTTTTTTTTTGAGACAGAGTCTCGCTCTGTCGCCCAGGCTGGAGTGCAGTGGAGCAATCTCAGCTCACTGCAAGCTCTGCCTCCCGGGTTCACGCCATTCTCCTGCCTCAGCCTCCCAGCAGCTGGGACTACAGGCGCCCGCCACCACGCCCGGCTAATTTTTCGTATTTTTAGAAGAGACAAGGTTTCACAGTGTTAGCCAGGATGGTCTCGATCTCTTGACCCCGTGATCTGCCTGCTTTGGCCTCCCAAAGTGCTGGGATTACAGGCATAAGCCACCACGCCCGGCCTCCACAAAAATTTTAAAAATTAGCTGAGCATGGTGGTCCTAGCTTCTCGAGAGGCTGAGGCAGGAGGATCTCAGGAGCCCGGGAAGTCGAGACTGCAGTGAGCTGTGATCATGCCATTGCACTGCAGCCCAGACCACAACAGAGCAAGACCCTATTAAAAAAAAAAAAAAAAAGACATTTTAGTTTTACATTCTAAATTAGATCTAAATGAGCATTTTTGGCGATGAGAATTTTTGGCTGTTGAATGTTTCCTGTACCACCCTCTCTTTGGATTCCTGTTGTCTTTCCCAATTTCTTAAGCACATGAAGATGTGGAGGCATGGGCAGGGGGTGCCCTGGGGACCGTGCATATGGGCTGAGTGATCATTGCAGGCCAGGGAGAGGTTACCAGCCCCCTTGGAAAGGAATGGTGCAGCTCCTGACCCTGCAGGGCCAGACAGGACTCTAATTGCTCCTTTGCTTCTGGGACTCGGAAGACAAACCCTGCCGTCTCCCACCAGGCGCGCCTCCCAGCTGCACAAACAAAGCCAAATAAAAACTGCCAGCGGCTGCTGGTCCCCTTGCGACAGATGTGGTGCCTCTGTGCCATCTTGTCTGTTCTTAAGGGTTTGTTTTTATTGCAAACAGACGGATGTGGCTTGCCCCTTCCATCTTGTTTACGATGCTGCAGGAACACCTGTGGAAGAACAGGTCCCTGCAGAAATCCTTGACTTCCGTTCAGATGGCTTGAGACTAAGCCAGCCGGCTGGGCAACCCCATCTGCTAAGGATTCCAGGTTCCTCTGCCTAGGGAAACCTGAAGAATCACCCACAGGATAATCCCAGATACAGGAGTGTCACCACACCTATGTGCACATTATGTTAACAATGTGTACACCTTCATTCAAACACGTGCAGAGGACCTACGCTGTGTGTGCTGCCTGGCCCTGCAGTCTGCGCTGACTGACTTGTGGTTCAGCCCAGCTTCTCACTGCAAAGGCTGCTTTCATTGCCTGACCTGTGTCCACTTAGCTATAGAATTCACTGCATTGAGAACCCACAGCCCTGACCCACGAGTGAGGGCCATGAGGCTTATGAGGATTGCCTTATTGATTCTCCCGGTTTCAAAGTGGCTCATGACCTGGTGTGGAACAGACCTGTGTCACCAGGGTGAATTCTCTGCCTAGATGCAGAGGGAAGGGGAAATGCTTGCACAGAGCCCAGGCTTGGGCAATATCCTCTGCTCTCAGCCAAGCTCTGTACACCTTCTTAGAATTCTGCGGCTCCAGCCACACCATTATAGATCGCTTGCCTAGCACTTACTTTATTTCATTAGCACAGATGATGGGAGAGCAGTGACACAACTTGTAACTTTGTGCAACAACTGCCTCTTTGTCTTAACCTTATGTTTTCATGCCACAGCTTTTGCTGTGTAACAAACCACCCCCAAAACTCAGCAGCTTAAAAACAGCCACTATTTAGTTAGCTCACGACTCTGTGGGTGGGCTGAGTGGTTCAGGCAGCCTCAGCTAATCATTGCTAGGCTCACTCAGGCATCCAAGATCAGCCGGTGAGTGGGCTGGTGGCTAGAAGAACTCAGATGCCCTCAGTCATACAACTGGCAGCTGGCAGGCCGTTGGCCAGGGTGACAAGGGTAATGGGGCCACATACCTCTCACCAAGCAACAACTTAACCCTGGCTTCTCCACATGGTGACCACAACAAGAGAGTGAAATAGAATGTGCACAGGCTTTTCAAGTCTTCCTGTGGTATGTTTTCAACTGCCCCATTGGCTAAAGCAGGTCCCAAGGCCAAGCTCAGAGTCAGTGTGGGAGCTTGATGATGCTAAGAGCTTGGAGAGCTTAGACACCAGCAGGAGGGATAATTTGCCTCCAGTTTTGCAATCCACCACAGGATTTTTTTAAAAGAAATGTCTTATTCATTTTCTAGCCTCTTCCATGGAATGTTTCCATCATTTATCTTCAATGTTTAGTGTTTATAAATGAGGAAGAAGTTCAGTTTTGTTTCCCTAATTAATTCACAAGTATTTAGAATGTATCTTTAAATTGCAATTGGGTTAAATTTTCTGCCTAAGATTTTCCTTTTTTTCTACTTCTACTATGTTGGGGTCATGGAATTTGAAATTAGTCCTATTCTTTAGGATTTTTAAAGCCATGTGCATGGGTGTCTGGGTGTGGAATTCTCATTATCCCATGGATATTTGAAGACTGTTCAGTTTTATTGTTTGATATAACTATATAGACGCAGATATATGTAGATTTATATTTAGATAGAGAATCAACCTTGTCTGTAATGTTTTTAAATTTTATCTATGTTTATTATCTGCATGATCTGTTACATTCTGAGAGGAGAATGTCACATTATTGTCATATAGTTTTTGTTTGTTGTTGTTGTTTTTATTGTTTTTTGAGATGGATCCTGTCACCCAGGCTGGAGTGCAGTGCCACGATCTTGGCTCACTGCAACCTCTGCCTCCTGGGTTCAAGTGATTCTCCTGCCTCAGCCTCCTGAGTAGCTGGGATTACAGGTTCCTACCATCACGCCAGGCTAATTTTTTTGTATTTTTGTAGAGACAGGGTTTCGCCATGTTTGCCAGGCTGGTCTCAAACTCCTGACCTCAAGTGATCCACCCGCCTTGGCCTCCCAAAGTGCTAGGATTACAGGCTTGAGCCACCGTGCCCGGCCTGTCATGTTGTTTTACTTGATATATTTTTGTGCCACATTGCACGAGGAAGTAAGAGTTCATTAATTATATAGGAATTATGTTGATTCTTATATATTCTTGGTTAAGTAAATTTTTTATCAGTATAAAACAATTGTCAGGGCACAGTGGCTCACACATATAATCCCAGTTCTTTGGGAGGCCAAGATGGGAAGATCAGTTAAGGCTAGGAGTTCGAGACCAGCCTGAGCTACATAGTGGGACCCCACCCTGACAAGGAATTTAAAAATTAGCCAGGCGTAGTAGAGCATGCCTGTAGTCCTAGCTACTTGGGAGACTGAGACAGGAGGATAGCTTCAGCCCAGGAGTTCAAAGTTACAGTCAGCTATGATCAAGCCACTGCATTCCAGCCTGGGCAATACAGAAATATCCTCTTAAAAATAATAATTAAAAAACTCACTTTATCTTCCTTATTCCTGGTTTCACAGAATTCCCTATCATACTGTAATGAGCCAAAAATTAATAAATCCACAATAGTGAGCATGCTCATTAACTAGCTCATTCATATGGTGAGTAGAATTCTACATTATGCTCTTCTTGGAGTGAAATGTGTTAATGTATTTTGAAATTATAAAAATGCTGATCTTGGCCGGACATGGTGGTTCATGCCAGTAATCCCAGCACTTTGGGAGGCTGAGGTGGGAAGATCACTTGAGCCCAGGAGTTTGAGACCAGCCTGGGAAACACAGTGAGATTCCCCCATCTCTATAATCAAGAAAAATAAATAAATGAATAAATAAATAGTAAGTAATAAAAATGCTCATCTCACTTAAAAATTACAATGTTTATTGAGATAATTATAGATTCACATTTAGTTGGAAGGAATAATACAGAATGATCATAGATCATATACACTCTTTTCCTAGTTTCCCCCAATGATAGCATCTTAAAAACCACAGTATAATTTCACAACCTCATACTGACATTGATACAACTCAGCAACCTCATTCAGATGTCTCCAGTTTTACGTATGCTCATTGGTGTGTGTGTGTGTGTGTGTGTGTGTGTGTGTGTAGTTCTGTACAACTTAATCCCATGTGTAGGTTCATGTATTAATATTTACAACCACAGTCAAGATACAGAACACCACTTGGTGAAAACACTGTCCTTCATCCATTGAATGGGTTTTAAGCCTTTGTAAAAAAAAATATGGATCACTTCGTGAATTTGCATATTATCTTTGTGTAGAGGCCATGTTAATCTTCTTTGTATTATTCCAAACTTTTATTATATGCACTACCAAACTGAGGCCTGCTCATACTTTTTGACTTACCAATGCCACTTGTGTAAATAAGTTTCTGAAGATGAAGTTATATTCTCCAGGCTATTTAATGCAGTAATACTTATAACAGCAAATAAAAGAGGAAAGAGGCATGTCCAAAAATAGTAGATAGAAAAAACGTATTTGTTATCTATTGCTGTGTAACAAATTATTCCAAAGTGTAATGACTCAATAATTCCAAAGTGTAATTCCAAAGTGTAATGATTTATTATATCACAATGTATGTGATATCTGGGTGTTGCTCTTCTGGGATCTCTAAATGGGGGCCTCTCACAAGACTGCTCTCAGATGGCAGCTGAGGCTGGGGTTTTCTCTGAAGGTTCAACTGAAGAAGAATCTACATCCAAGCTCATTTATATGGTTGTTGGTAGGATTCAGTTCCAAAGGTCTCAGTTACTCTCTGGCTGTTTTAAGAGTCTTCCTTCCATTTATTGCTATGTGGGCCTCTCCACGTTGCAGCTTACATTGTCATAACGAGCGAGACAAGAGAGTGCAAGAGACTGCTAGCAGTGTTTCATAATCTAATCATAGAATTGATTTCCCATTCATTTTTCTGTGTTCTACTCATTAGAAGCAAGTTGCTAGGTCCAGCCCCCACTCAAGAGGAAGGGATTCCATACAAGTGGGAATACCAGGAGGTGAGATTTGGGGGATCTATGTTGGAAGCTTCTTATTATAATAAGTAAATTATTACACATTCATACTATTACGTACTATGCAAACATTGAATTTTCTTCAATAATTACATTGGGTATAGGGCATGTTGTCATAAGAAATGAAAAGAGCTTCTGTAACTTGGAACTCAATATCAAGTATTCTAAAATATGTGAAACATAAATCCCAAAAGAAGATGAGGAAAATAGTGTAAAGATAAAAATATTTGAGGAAATAATAACTGAAAATATCTCAAATTAAGTCAAAAATATAAAACCTCAGATCCAAGAGCTCAATGATCCTCCAGGAGGATAAAAATCAAAGTAAATCACACCAATGAACGTTATATTCTAATTGCTGGAAATTCATGATAAAGAGGAAAAACATTAAACAAACCAGAGTGCTATGGTTTGGTTGTCTGTTTCCTCCAAACCTCATGTTGAAATTTGATTCACAGTGTTGGAGGTGGGGCTAATGGGAGGTGTTCGGGTCATGGGAGCAAATTCCTCATGAATTGATTAATGCCCTTTCTCAAGGGTGAGAGAATTCTACCTCTAATAGGTCCTTAAAGAACTGGTTGTTAAAAAGAGCCCAGCACCTCCTCTATCCTTTGCTTCCCCTCTCCCCACAGGATCTTGGCTCCCCTCTGCCTTCTGCCAGAAATGGAAGCAGCCTGAGTCCCTCATCAGATACAGATGCCCAGTCTTGAACTTTCCAGACACCAGAATCATAAGCCAAATAAACCTCTTTTCTTTATAAATTACCCAACATCAGGTATTCCTTTACAGCAACACAAAATGGGATAAGACACAGAGGGGGAAAAGACTCTTACTTATAGAAAAACAAAGATAAGCATAATAGCTTCTCTCTCATCGGAGATATTGCAAGCCAGAGACAATGGAATAACACCTTTAAAATGCTGAAAGAAAATCCTGTCAACCTAGAAGCATACATCCAGTGAAAATACCCCTCAAAATGGAAAGAAAAATAAAGACTTTTTAGATGAACAAAAGTAAGAAAATAATCACAAGTTGATCTGTTACACAGAAATGTTTAAGATACTTCTTCAGGCTGAAAGGAACTGATAGAAGATTGCAACATGAAGGAATAAGTCTACATGAAGGAATAAAAGACCTAGAAATGGCAAATATATGGATTAAATATGAAATACTTTTTCCTTATTTCTTAATTCCTTAAACTACATTTGATTATTAGAAGAAAGAAAATAACATTGTATGGTGACATTTTAACATATGTGAAAGTAAAATGTATGACGATCATAATAGAAAGAATGAGATGGTGATTACAGAAAGTACACAAAGCTACTAAAACTAACAAAGAGATTTAGCCAAGGGAAAAATAAAATGCTAGAAATTATCAATCCAAAAGTGGAAAAAAGGAGCAATAAGCAAATAGAAAATAAATATAATGGTAGATTTAAAGCCAGCCATGCCAATAATAATATAAAATGTTGTTAATGTTAGCACTAAAAATATAAAAGCAAGCAATATGCTAAGTGTCTACAAGAAATACTCTTTAAATATAGAGAAGTAGGTAAAAGTAAAAGGAGGTAAAAAGGCATGTAAACAATATGCATGAAAAAGAAAATACAGCTATATTATAAGCAAAGTAGACTTCAAGACAAAGAATATTCATAAAGACAAAGACAGATATTTTATACTGATAAAGTATCAATTAATCAAGAAGACATAACAATCCTAAATGAATCAACATATAAACAGTTATTCAAAATACATTAGGCAAATTTAACAAAACTACTGGAAGAAATAGACAAATTTACAATTATAACTGAAGACTTTATTCTTGCCCCAGTGGTTAAGAAAACAAATAGACAAAACAACTGTAAGGAAAAAGAATATCTGAATATTATCAAACAATTTAACCTATTGAGCTGTATATATCCAAGAAAACATACATATTTGTTTCAAGTGCACATGGAACATTCTCCAAGACAGACCATCTGTTAAGAAATTAAAGAAGACACAATAAATGTTATGCATTGAAATTACATAGTATTTTCTGTATGATGAAATTAAGTAGAGTTAAAATAGAAGTTAACAAATATAAAATATGTTTTTTTAAAACACTACTGTGTTGGAAAGTTAAACAAAATTTTCCAAGTATGCCATGAATTTTAAAAAGTGCGAGGTAAATTTTAAAATATCTTAAATGAAATAGTAATAAATTCATAATATTTTAAAATTTATGAGATACATATAAGGTAGAACTTGAAGTAATTTTATACCTTTAATTGCTTATATTAGAAACACAGAAAGGTTTTAAAATAAAAAATTTAATCTTGCAATCTCAAAGGCTAGAAAAATGACAAATTCAATAAAATGTTAACAGAAGTAAGGAAATAATAAAGATAACAAAGGTAATCAATAAAGTAGATTATTTCTTTGAAATGGTAAATAAAACTAGCAAGACTGACCAAGGAAAAACACAAACACATATTCAATACCAAAAATAAAATAGGAGACATTACTACAGATTCTACAGACATTAAAAGGCTAATACAGGGATAGTATGCCAAGAAATTTGACAATTCTGATGAAATTTGACAATTTGGATTAAAATATATTAGAAATGCACAATTATTCAAGCATATCCAAGAAAAGAGGAAACATAATTAGTTTTATATGTAGTAATGAAATTAAATTCACCAGTATAACCTTCTCATGATTAAAACCTTTTCAGATGACTTCACTGATAAGTTCTCTTGTGTATTTATAGAACAAATAATACAAATTATTCACAAACTTTTTCAGAGAGTAGAAGAGGAGAAAATATTTTCCATGTCATTTTATAGAGCCAGCAAAAGCCTTATACCAAAATTAGACTGCACAAGAAAAGAACACTGGGCCAGGCATGGTGGCTCATGTCTGTAATCCCAGCACTTTGGGAGGCTGAGGCGGGTGGATCATGAGGTAGGAGATTGAGACCATCCTGGCTAACATGATGAAACCCCGTCTCTACTAAAAATACAAAAAATTAGCCAGGCATGGTGGCACGTGCCTGTAGTCCCAGCTACTCAGGAGGCTAAGGCTGGAGAATCGCTTGAACCCGGGAGACAGAGGTTGCAGTGAGTGGGGATCACACCACTGCACTCCAGCCAGGGCAATGGAGCAAGACTCCGTTAAAAAAAAAAAAAAAAAAAAAACACACTACAGATAAATATCCCTCATTAACATAGATGATAAAATTTTGTACTAAGTACTGTAATATTTAATTTACCAACATATGAAAACAATAATACATCTCAAATAAATGAGATTATCCCCCAAATACAGGGCTGTTATAACATTTTGGTGTGTAATTCACTACATTAAAAAATGAAGCAGAAGTACTATAAGATTATCTCAGTAGATCCAGAAGAAAAACCTTTGATAAAATTCAGCACCTCCACTTTTCATCAAAATAGAAGTAGTAGGAAACTTCCTAAATTTGGTCATGGGCTTCGGCAGAACTCCCAACTAACAAAGTTACTTCAGGTTAGACAATTGATAGATTTTCAGCTAATCAGGAGAAAGGCAAGGATGTTTCCTCTCCTTGTACTGAAATTCCCAGTCACTTTTATATATGAAGAAAATCCTAAGGAAATTACAAAGAGAACAATATTACCTGGACTAATACATGAATTTAGCAATGTCACAATATACACTGTAAATAATACAAATAAATTGTATTTCTATATAATAGCTGTAAAAATTAGATTATACAATTTAAAAACCATACTCAATAGACATAAAGTACTTAGAGATAAATTTAGCGATAGATGTACAAGAAATTTACATGAAAAACAACATATAATCTCTAAGAGAAATTTTAAAATATCTAAATAAAGATCTGTACCTACTTCATGAATTGAAATTCTCAATACTTCCAAGATGTCATTTCTTCCCAAATTGATCTATTGATTCAATTCCATGCCAAGCAAAATCCAACAAGCCTTTTTTAAAAAGAAATTGAAAAGCTGTTTCTACAATTTATGTAAAAATATATCTAGCAGAGCCAAAGCAATTTTTAAAAAGAAGAACAAAGGTTTTCAAGATTTTTTTGTAAAGTAATAATAGAAAAGGTACTGTGGTTTCTGTATAAGGAGAGACAAAAAAATCAATGAGACACAGCAAAGAATCTAGAAATAGATTCAAATCTATAGGGTCAATAAATGTTTGACAAAGGCACTGAAGTAATTCTTATTGCAGTAATAGTCTTTTAACGAAACATTCTGAAACATCTCAATATCTGTAAGGAAAAAAAATAATCTTTTACTGCTGTCCTCCATCACAGACAATAATTAATTCAAAGTAAACTACAGACCTAAACCTAAAAGCTAAAATTACAAAGCTCCTAGAAGAAAACATAAGAGAGTATTTTCTTGACTTCAAGGCAGGCAAAGATTTCTCAGGGGGGAAAAAAACACCAAAAGCATTTAATAGAAAAACAAATGAACTCCATCAAAATTTAAAACGTCCACTTATCACAGGATATTGATAAATAAATGAATGGGATAACCAAAGACAAGGAGAACGTCAAATGTGTCAAATGGCTTATACTTAGAATATAAAGAAGTCCTACTCAATAATAAGATAGAGCAAAAGATTTGAACATGTATTTCACAAAGAAAGATACAGGAATGGCCAGTTTCATCAGGCGCATATACATTAATGAGACACCACTTCAAACCTTAGAATGGCTACAATTAAAAGGAGTGACCATACCAAATGTTGAGAATGAGGAGCACCCGGAATTCTCATACACCGATGGTGGTAGAGTAAAATGGCATAGCCATTTTGGACACTACTAGGGCTGTTTCTTGTAAAATTACACATACACATACCCCATGACCCAGGTTTGTATTTCTTGACATTTATCTAAGAGAAATTAAACTATATGTCCCTCAAAATTTTGCACAGCAATGTTAATAGAAGCAGCAACTACAACAAAAAAGGAAGCAACCCAAACATCAATCAACAATAGAACAGACAAATAAATTGTGGTATTTTCATGCAATGTGTACTACTCAGTGATTAAAAAAAGATACTAATACATCCAAAATATGGAAGAATTTCAAAACCGTCATTCTTACTAGAGAAGACAGACAAAATAATGCATACTGTATGATTCCATTTATGTGACCGTTTTGAAACAGATATGATGAATCTATCATGATAAAAATCAGAACTATGGTTTTCTCTGGAGAGAGAGGCTAAGAATGTACTGGGAAGGAACATGAAAGAACTTTCTGGAGTGTGGAAATGGAGTATATCTTAATACGGATGTGTGTCACTCTAGTGTGCATATTTTTCAAAACTGATCAAACTGTATATTTAAGATCTATGCATTTCACTGTACGTTAATTATAGAGCAATACAAATTTTAAAATCTTAACTGATAATCCCATCTCTTTTTGGCAAACTCCTGCTCATTAATTGTAGTCCTCAAAATGAACCCTTTCCCCCAGCCCCAAAAACTCATTTTGCAGCTGCTATCCTGCCAAGAGAATGAAATGGCAAACTCCAGTCTAATGTACTTTCATATGCATTTTTTTTCTTCAAACACATTCTCTTGCACCTGCAAGATTGCACTATATAAAAAGAATAGATAAGAAAACCAGATGGAATCTCATCCAAATTTATTACTAAAGATAGTTCCCAAGTGAATGGCAGTACCACCTCTCCTTCATAGCCAGGCAGACATAGCAGTTCAAACATCTCTTTCTGAGTAGTGTAAACACTTCTCTTGTTTGAAAGTTTATTAAGTTTTCATTAAATTTTGATATTGTCCTGGCTGCAAGTGCTAGCTGGTTCATACACTTGAAAGAGCAAATGCTCAAACTGTTCACTATATTTGGTCGGCAAAGCTCCCTCCCATTTTTCCCTCAAGCCCAGTCAAAATCCTCTCTGGAGTCTCAAACTTACAGAACCCTAGACAGAGAAATCTCTAAGCAAGGGGCTATTATAAGCATCTCAAGAAACTCACTACCTTTAACATTGCAACCGTTTGCACCAGTAACATCAAGGTTTGAGCCTCTTCAAATCAAATTTTCCAACCATGTTGATCAATAATTTAAAAAGACTGGAAAAATCTATTTCTAAAATCTGTTTAAAATGTTCCTGGGTACATGTGCAGGACTTGCAGGTTTTTTATACAGGTAAAACATGTGCCAGGGTCGTTTGTTTCACCTATCAACCCATCACCCAGGTATTAAGCCCAGCATGCATTAGCTCTTTTCCCTAATGCTCTCCCCCTGCCCCTGCCAACAGGCTTCAGTGTGTGTTGTTCCCCTCCCTGTGTCCATGTGATCTCATTGTTCAGCTCTCACTTAAAAGTGAGAACATGCAGTGTTTGGTTTTCTGTTCCTGCATCAGTTTACTGAGGATGATAGCTTCCAGCTTCATCAATGTTCCTGCAAAGCACATGATCTCATTCCTTTTATGACTGCATAGTATTCCATGGTGTATATGTGCCACATTTTCTTTATCCAGTCTATCATTGATGGGCATTTGTGTTGATTCCATGTATTTGCTATTGTGAATAGTGCTGCAGTGAACATACACACAACCCCAGTAAAATGTGGGCAAAGGAAATAAACAAACACTTCTCAAAAGAAGACATACATGCAGCCAGCAAACATACAAAAAAAGCTCAACATCACTGATCATTAGAGAAATGCAAATCAAAACCACAATGAGATACCATCTCATGCTAGTCAGAACGGTGATAATTAAAAAGTCAAGAAACAACAGATGCTGGTGAGGTGGTGGAGAAATAGGAACGCTTTTACACTGCTGGTGAGAATGTAAATTAGTTGATTTCTAAATTTTTAAGCAGGATACGTAAAATGCAACCAATAATGTTCAGCTTCTGGTGGAATTCTCAGAAAATTCCATTCCTTATTCTCCAAAGAAAAACATGTTTGTAGCCCCCCTCAATCCACCTTAGTAGATCCAGAAGTCCTAACACCCCCAAACTCTAATACTAGTTGAATGCAAATTATTAATTTCACAGTAAAACCAATATGAAGATGGTAATAAAAAGAAGTCATTATGTTCTCTCAGATACATTCTTTCCATGCTTACAACTAATATCTGTCTCCTGAGAATCTGTTAGCTTGCATCAATTCTTGCCACTTTGAAATGAATTAGGGCCCAGTATATTGGGATTGGCAAAAGAGAGAATTCCTGAAGACTGGCAAGCACACTCCTACCACCTCCTTCTTGAAACCACTCCAACCCCAGCTCTTTATCTGATTGTGTTAGGGAGGCTAGGTCTGATCCAACATGGGATGTCACGATGTGATGGAAGTCAGGAAATCTGTCTCAACTCTGCCACTGTGTAACCATGGGTAAGCCCTTTGTTTTCACTCCCCCACATTGCCTTATCTGACAATCTCTTATTTGGCTTGGCTAAGAATTATAGGAGTCATTTTGTGTAAAGATTCCTGAAAATATAAACCAACCCTGGGGACCCTCCTTAATATTCCATCATCAAACTTTCAAACATACTGCATCTGTTCCCATCTTCCCTTTTTCCTTCCTGTTGCAGTGAGCAACTCTTCTTGCACATAAGGCCAACTAATCCACCTACACTTGGGATCTCGGCCTCTTCTGTCTTCTAAGACAGTGGTTCTTAATCCTGGCTGCACATGTGAATCACCTAGTGAGCTTCTATTGAACACACACACACACACACACGCACACACACACACATACCCCATGCCCCAACCTGCCTCCAGAAAGGAACTGTGGGGGATAGGAATAGAATCTTGGACATCAACATTTTTTCAAAGTTCTCCAGGAAGTTTGAATGCACAACCAGAGTTGAGAAAATCTAATCTAGAAAAATTGTGCAATCTATTATTGTTTCTGTGGGCACTGGTTCCTTCCCATTCCCACCATGCATTTAGAACACAATTAAGTCCCCTACTACAAAAGTTCCTCCCTAAGTCCCTCCACCCCTCTCTGACTATCACCCAATTGTCTCCTCACAATATATTGCCATTTGTACTTGTTTCATTCGATTTTCTTAAACCTTAAACCTGTGGTCATTTCTGTCACCTACTTCTTTCTCACTTCCATAAAATCCATAAACTCTATCCAAGATATTTCTTGAATATACTCCTTTTTCTCCACTTTCATTGCCTTCTCTTCAGTTCAAACCGTCAACTTTTCTCCATGACTTGCTGTAGCTAGTGGCCTCCATCTAGGTTTTCCTCTATCCACTTTGTCTGAACCACATCCTCACGCATAGATCACAGAGCACCAGGGAAACTTCACAGTGGCACAACCCACATCATGAGTTTCTTTCACATTTCAACTCTTGTAATGCTTCTGTACATTCAAAGACATCATTAAAAAGTGAATAGATAAGCTATAGACTGGAAGAATATATTACAACAACAACACACACACACAAAACACAATACACACCCACAAAACACAATACATGCAACACACACACACACATTTGTATCTGGATACAAACAATTAGGTCCAGAATATTTGAATAGTGTTTAGAAATTCTAAAAGAGAAAGCAATGAGACCAATAGAAAAAAATGCAAAGCAGCCATTTACAAAAATGGCCTTGTATTAATCAGAGAAATGCAATTTGAAACCATAACGACACACCAATTCCCTCCTCCAAAATGGGATGATATTAGAGAGTCTGGCAATATCAAGCATTGGAGATAGGAATTAAAATAGGCAGCTGGAGGTTATACAAATAGATACAACCACTCTGCAGAACAATTAAATTTAAAAACATGCATACCCTGTAACCCAACATCTCTACTCCTAACTTTTCAACTAACAAAAATTTTTACATATATATATAAATATGTAGCTATGAGAATGTTTATGGCAATATGACTTATAGTAGCAAAGAAAAAAAGAGATGCTTATAGAGTCATCAAAGGAGAATAACAATTCCTGCAATGGAATACTATGTAGCAGTGAAAATGCTACAGAAAAGGAAATCATTGAGATTGAATCTAATAAACATGATGTAGAGCAGGTGCAAGTGACAGAAGATATCAGACAGTGTGATCATTTCATAAAGCCTAAAGGAAATAAAAATACTGTATTTGCCTAGAGATGTGTACATATTATCAAAGCTTTCACGAAAAGGAGTGTGAAGTTAGGACTTAAGTACAGATCGTTTATTTGGGAGGTGATCCCAGAAAACAACTGTAGGGGAGAGGAGAAGCGACAGGGAAGGGAAAGCAGCCAATAAGAAGTGTGCTACTTAGCCAGCTAGTCATTGGCACTTAATCCTGCAGGGAAATTCTATGTCCTGTGATAGCTCATCAGAGTGGGGAGAGACCTGGGGTATTTATACACCAACTCCGGTCCACCTTTTTCTGAAAGCTGCAGAGGAGGAGGAATTAACCCCCAGCACTTCTAGTCTCACACAGTGGTGGCCAAGTAACCTCTGGTGGCCAGAGAAAGCCCTCAGGCAAAACAACAAAAACAAAAATAAATTGCTAGTTGATCCCTAATGCACTAAAATGAAAAAGGTGAGGAAATGTGGGTGGAGCTCTTGACAGCAGCTGCCATATATAATGAGCTAAGAGCATACAAACAAGCAGAAGAATGAGAATGCCATATCCGGAATAGATTAATTTTGAGAGCTAAGAAGGGGGTTTAACCAAGGAGAAATACATCAGTGTAACTACTTTTATTTTGTTTTATTTCTTAGGCTTTTAGATGGGTAGCTGTAGGAAACAGGCTGCAGCCTGGATTGAGTAAACGGTCCCTTACCCGCAAAGGTGAGGTCAGGGTATTGGAAGACCACAGGGATAGTGGTGGATTTAAACACTGGCTGGGCGCAAGGGGAAAGGGCAGAGAGAAGTTGCAGAAACCCAGAACCAGAAGGAACCTGGCTGAAAGGAGGGAGCCAGGGCATAAATACCGCTTCACTCTTCTTGCATCCTCCAATCTCCTTTGGTCACACCAAGCAAGAAGCCAGAGGTGGCCAGAGGAGTCACCCTTCCAGGCACAGAGTGGGTGGAAGGGTGGAGAGTTGACCTGGAGGCAAAGAGAAGCTGTTGAGCACAGTTGGTGTGAGTTGTTTTATATAAATATATATATATATATATATATATATATATAGAATACTTTCAATATAGCTGAAAACATTTAAGAAATATCTCCCGAATGGCATTAGATTGCCTTGGTGTTAGATCGCTTTGGTGTTAGAACACCAAAACCTAATACGGCCATCTGGTCCACCTCCCATCCCATTCTGTAGCCCCTGCTAGGGCCGCCTCCATGGTGCACTTTTGTCACTTGCCTCCCTGTGGCCCTGTGATCCTCCATCCTTTCCTGTCCTCAGGGTTTCCGCAGATGCATCTCCTCTGGCATTAAATACTTTTCTCACCTTGCCTTTGCTCAGCCAACCCTTATTTAACTCTAAGGCTCCCATTTAAATATTTCACTCCAAAGAAGCTTTCCCTGATACCCCAGACCACAGAAGTCCATCTGGTGCATACATTCCGTATGTGTTATTCTCCCTGCTAATTACACTTTAATAGCTTATTTATGATATCATCAGCACCGGCACCACACGCTCGATAGCCACGATCTCTTTGGGTTCTGAGGAAACAGACAAAATAAGAATCCTGACTTTATTCATCACATAGCCTCTGTTACCCCAATGGAGGCTCACCCTCTTTTCAAGGCTCACTGAGAAACAGAAAATGACAACGATTTTGGAAACCCCAGTATTAAAATATCTTCTCCAGGTTTCTTACCTCATCCTTGCAACATGATGATGCTCATTTAACTCCAGGGCCTTAGCTCCTTGTAAAATCCATGCCTAACACCCACGCACAAAAAATGCAGCATGGAGCTTGGAAGGTCTTTAGGAGGAGGTTTGAGAAAACCTAGTGCTCGAGGAATTTCAAATCCATCTCCATGATTCAATGATATAAATTCTGAATTTTTCTTTCTGAAATTTAAGATCTCTGATAGAAAATGACTGTAACATAAGTGATGGGCCAGGCGCGGTGGCTCACACCTGTAATTCCAGCACTTTGGGAGACCGAGGCAGCTGAATCACTTGAGGCCAGGAGCTCAAAACAACACTGGCCAACATGGTGAAACCCTATCTCTACAAAAAATACAAAAAAAATTAGCCAGGTCTGGTGGACTCATGCCTGTAGACCCAGCTACTGGGGAGACTGAGGCAGGAGAATCGTTTGAACCCGGGAGGTGGAAGTTGCAGAGAGCTAAGATCACGTCACTGCACTCCAGCCTGAGAGACAGAGTGAGACTCTTTCTCAAAATAATAATAATGATAAACAAATGAATAAAAAAGACAGAATTGGAGAAGCCAAGCATTCCCCGCCCTCTGATGAGCTAGGTCCACAATGGGTCACCAGGTCACCCCCAGGCAGGCAGGGATCCCTCGTGGCCACACTTGAAGAAACAGTGGAGCCCAGGCTATTGTCTGGAGCAAATCACAGACACAGGACTGGGAAAGGACCTAACTCGAACCAAATCCATGCCCATGCAAATAGGAATATCATTAAATATATAAAGAAACATGTAACATATAAATAGAGGCATCAACATATATGTAAATAAAAATTAGAATAGAAATGTTTATAGATACAACAGTCTAGGGCTGTGTGCCATTCTATAGCAGTGTTTTTCTACATAGGAGGAAAGCAAACATATATACATATACATGAACCTTTACATAGACATGTATATGTGTGTGTGTATATATAACATATATATTCATATTTAAATAGATATTATGTTAATTATTTATAGGTATATATAAATACCTATACATATAGAAATAACATACATACATATAAATGTCTACCTGAGATATACACACCACGGCATGGTGTTATGCTGGTACATGCCAACCTCTCACACCTGGCAAGGCCACTCTGCTCAATGGTGTCTCTTGAGAGGGCAGGGTCGGCCGGCCTCTCCCTGGGGGAAAGGCCCACCTTCCTTTGTTCTGCTGTCTTCCAAGTTCCTCCACCTTTGCATGCAGAGTGAACAGGTGGTGCCAGTCTGTAGGCAAGAGCCACTGCAGGCCTGGACCCCGGTATAAACATGATGTGGAGCCACAGCGACTGAGCGTCCACCAATCACCAAGCTGGGCAACAACACGCAGTGACAATGCCCTCTGCCCTCCCTCACCCTCCCCAGACTTCTGCGAGTGTCAACATCAAGACTCCACACCAAATATTTTATGCTGAGTCTGGAAGTTGTCAGTTTGCTTTTATTTACAACCCTGGGCAAACCTATGCAGGAGATATAATCATTTTCCCAAACCAAGGGTGAGGTATGTATCTCAGGAGAGCTAAGTTGGTGGCCTCCTCCACAGAGGACTTCATATAGGTCCACCTTTGAGTTTTGGGTGCTGTTATTAACCAGGTAAGTCTCTTCCCTAGCATCACATGGTTATTAATGGGCAGAGTTAGCATTAACCCTGGTATGATCCCAAAAATCCCATGCCTTCTGCTGTAGCAAGACTGCCCGGAGTGAGTGTGGCCCCTGGGTGCGACCCCCAACCCACCCTCCCCATTGCCAGGCAACCTTCATCCCCTGAGAGTCCCTCCACCCAACAGACCCCCTGCTCCATAAAGATGCAAGGTGGCTCCCAAGCGCTCCCTCTGGGGAGCTCAGTCCTGGCCTCACCTTTCCAGACATGGAGCAATTTCTCTCTGAGACAGGCAGGGAACATAATGAATGAACAAGACCTTAAGGAAAAAAGAGAGCAAATCATATTTTTATTTCTTTTGAGATAAAAATAATATGCCTGCACATCAGATCTCCTGTGACAGAGCTAATGTCCAGGAGCAAAATCAGAAAAAGCAACCTCCTCTTGCTAATGTGAACATAACAACGGGCTCCTCTGACGACCACAGTGCCACAAAAGTCCCTGTCAAGCCATAGTCTGCAATGAGACCTATGACAGTTCAAGAGGAAAGTCTTCCCTTTGCTTCACTTTATCCCTATTCGCTAAGTACAGCCAGAAAATAACCGTAAAAATTAACCTAAAGCTTAATGGCTTATGTAAGAATGCCTTAATAAAAATATGTTGGCAAGGTTATTGAACTATACAATTAAACCCCTCCCACTCGATACTTTTCAGTCTAATTTCTATCTAAAGCTTATTCAGCAAACCCAAATGCCAATGCTCTCCTTCAATTTCCACTTCTTTGAACCTGCTAATTTACAAATAAGAAAGGATTTATTTGTGTTATTAGCCACATGTAACCGCTTTTTGAAAAAGTACTTTTAAATACTGAAATCCTGAGATGCCTCGAGATTCACCAAATATCTGAAGGATGACTTTGATTTTTTTTTTCTTCCACAAGCTGTGTTTGATTTACATCAATTAGGCCCTCCACATAAGGTATCATATAACAGGAAGGCTAATAACCCAGAAATAACCTCATTAAAAGAGACAGCATATCGGTCTAAACAGAATGAACTCTAAGCAGAAAAATTAGTGACCTGGAAAGTAGCAGGGAGAGGTAATGGCAGTACCAAGAAAAAATACATCCCCGTTAGCAAGTCAAAGGAGAAATCACCAGCAATAATGTAAGAATACAATAGAGGCAGAAGCAGAATATTTTTGTAATGTTTTTAATCTGTTCAAATCCTGGAACATGCAATTTATTTTTCGCCTGGTCAAAAATAGTCTCTGAAATCATGCATGTATTCCTTGTAGACTCAGGCACACAAAAGGGACCCTCTCACCAGCCTGTCCCTAACTGGGTTGTGTTGACTGTGTCTCTAAGGTCAGGTGGTTTCCAGGGCTCTGAATTTTCCCACCATCGTGAACACTTTCTCAGATGGGTGAGCCCCTCTTGGACTGCCACCCACCTGATACCAGCTTATGCCAGGAATTTTCCTCCTTGACATAAAGATGCAATCTGCTCTATCTTATGGCGCAGCCCATCAGAAACACAAAGCTCCCCTTCTGCGACTCCTTGTTGACTCCAAGTTCCCCCCTCCCACCAAATTCCCATTTTATGGGCGTTTTGTAAATGCATGGTTTGCTAAGAAATGACTGTTTCTACGAAGCCTCGTGCATGTGGTGTTTTTTGTTCGTTTGTTTGTTTGTTTTTAAAAAAAAAAAAGAACAAGAAGGTGGTCACATCAGAGGGAAGCCATTTCTAATGGTAAAATGCAGCAGAAAGAGGAAATATAGGTGCTGCCCCAGCTCCCTGGACCTGAAGAGTCTGGCGCATCATGGGAGATCCTGGAAGACTGTATTCAAATGCTGCTCAGCTCCTGAGTCAACAGAGTGATGCTTAATTGAAGAAATAGAGATAAGCTTTAAATGTGTATAAGTGTTTTCACAGAGCACGTTAAGACAGGGATTGTAGTGGAGTCCCTGAGAACCTCCTGATTCACTCTTATTGGAATTTCCCATGGGCCATTCCTGGGCAGGTCAAGCCAGCAGATAAAATTCACTTCTCCGGGGACCCTGGCTTTTGAGGAATTCCCCAGCAGCAGGGCATACGGGAGCCCAAGACCTTGCACAACCCCAGAAGAGGATCAGAAAGTAGGAGGCCAGAGCCTAGGAGACCTGGGGAAGAGGCTGAGGCCTCAGCCTCAAATGACCGATGCTGGGGCCACCTCCAGGGCTTTGGGGCTCGGGGCCAATTCCAGTCATGCAATCTGCATCATTCATCTCCTGCCCCATTCCTACTTAGAGTTCAGAGTACCAGGATGTGAGCCAGAAATCTTGATACTACCTTGAGGCCTGAAGGGAGACTCATGACTGTACAAAGAGGCCTAGCAGGATATCTGGTACTTCCTGCAGCCCATCTCCCTGCCACTCCTCTGATCTCCATGAAATCACACCTCCAGATGGACAGGTAACTGTGAGACTATGTGGCCTGGACCACTAGGTCAACACACTGCTCCTGGTTTTCAGCTGACACTCCCTTTCTTTCTCCAATGAACCCTCTGATCCAGCACCTCGCCTCCCCTTGGGAGCCAAGCTCACGCTCACCTACATGCCTTTGCCCTTATGCCCTTTCCCAGACCCACCATCGCCCCAGGCAGCCTCCTTCCTCTCCTCCTAGCCTAACCCACACAACTCTCAAGTACAAGCTCATTTCCCAGCACCCCAGAAACCCTTCTCAATGCTGTCTGTCACTTCCAGCATCACCTCCCGGCCTATCTCTAGAATCATGCAATCCCTCCCTTTTTGTTTGGTTCTGTTCCTTAACTATTCTGGAAAGATGACAAAAGCAAATGCTGCTTCCCTAGGACAGGAACCACAGACATGGGTTCCTGCATGGCCAGGGCTGATAGTTCAGCAAAGGCGACTTGGAGAGGACACTGGCCAATGGAGGGGATTAAGGGGACAGCTGTTGCCATGTGGTTAGGTCAGACCAGCACTGCCAAATGCAAATGTTCTCTTTTACCAAAAAAAAAAAATTAAATTTAGAAATTATAATTTTTATGTGAAATCTTCTGGGGTTGATGAAGGAAATAATGTATACAGTGATCTATTTCCAAGCCAAAGTGCCCTAAGTAGGCTTCGGTCAGCAAACTACAGAAGTAACAGGATATACTAGGCCCCTGCTTCGATAGCCAATGCCTGGTTGTCAGCCTCCCGCTTCCTCCCACTTTAGTTGCCTTCACCTGAGCCAAAAGTGCAGTCTAAGATGAAAGTTTACTAGCTTGCGAAATAGCTCATTTTGTCTGTTCTTATCAGCCTGCCCAGCTACTTAGATCATAAGTCAAATACTTAAAGAGCCCCTAAGCTAACTAGGATTGCAATGCATTGTGGGCTGCGACAAAATGGAGCAAGACAACCCAAAAAAAAAAAAAAACACACCTAGAGCCTCTACCCAACAATCAATAGGCAACATCCGGGAAGATTGTGACAGCATAGTACTCAGCCTATGAGGAGCTGGGGGAGGGACGTGTGCCCTAAGAGATAAATTGCTTGTTGAAACTGTGCTGGGTGTGCCTATCAGAAACATTCAGTCTTGCAAGACCATCATTAAAAGTCTCACTTTCGCTGTTCTCTGGGTCTCTGAGTCCATTCTTTGGGCTTGGATGGGTGAGTTTCTCACATTGGCAACCTATGCTACAGCAGTTTTAAGCATGAGTTAGCCAGGCAGAGCCTATTGGTGGCCATCCCAGTGCATGACCTGGAGGCTGCATGCTCCCTCCCAGGTGATGGGAAGTGGCTTCCCAGGGCCCTTTCTTTCTCCAATAAACTCACTGATCCAGCACCTCACCTCACCCAGGGAGCCAAGCTCA
The DNA here is from genome assembly GCF_029289425.2 of Pan paniscus. Lineage (NCBI taxonomy): Eukaryota > Metazoa > Chordata > Mammalia > Primates > Hominidae > Pan > Pan paniscus. Next base: position 37,776,567 of record NC_073269.2, read on the forward strand.
TGCCCTAGTAGGTTTGAGTAGGTTTCTCTGGCCTGTTGCATCTTCCCACACCCCTGCTGCTAGGTGCCCACCTCTCCTACAGCCCACCTGGCTGCAGCCCAGGTGTGGGAAGATAGAAGGGGCCAGAGAAAAGCTGGGCATCTCCCACCTCATGCCCCACAACAAGACAAGGCTTCCTCCCCGGGTTCCCTCCTGTAGCGGGTGGGGCCATCCCAGCTTTTCTTACAGCATCATATCATTAAAGCAAAAAAAAAAAAAAAGAAAAAGAAAAAGAAAAAAAAAAAGAAAAAACCACAACCCTAAAGTGTTTCATGTGACTCCGTGAGGGCTGCCAGAGAGCTAAGAGCTTCTTAAGCAGCTTCCTTCCAAGCCATTTGGGCCCCTTCTATAAATAAAGCTTTAGACAATTTTGCAAAAGGATATTTATTTACCTGATAGATCATAACAGCTCCTGCGGTGTCTTTAGCCCTGTTGGGTGATCTTTGAGCACTTAGCTCCCTCTCACCTAGTTAGGCCTCTTTTTGGACAGCAAAAGAAAAAAAATAATATAGAGTTGAGCTCCTCGGAGGAGCAGGCACCTGACGTGGGGTGGTCCTCCTCGCCGTGGGCTCACTCTGATCCAAGCCATTAACACAGAGGCGGCAGCAGATGCCAAGGGGAAATTATTAATAAGCAATGTCTGGAGGACTCCAAGCCAGCACGAACATTTCTAAAGTGGCAAAGGGAAGAGGCGGGAATGGGGGGAGGATGGAACCGCCGTTGTGCGTTTCTCAGAAGAGCAGGACCAAGAGGAAAACAGAAGAGAACAACCCAAGGAAGACGAATGATTACAAGGGAAGCAGTTCTTTCCCTCTCTGGGTTTCACCTGCTTCGATTTTGAGGTATCCCTACATGCTTTTCTTGCTTCAAATTGTGCAGAGGAAGGGCTTAGCTCGGGCATTCTCAGCACTGGCACTACTGATATTTTGAGGCCAGACCATCCTTGTTGGGGACAGACCTGGGTATCGTAGGATGCCTTTCGGCATTCCTGGCCTCTACCTGTGTCATGCCGGGAGCAGCCCCCTCTCCTAGTGTGACAACTGCAGCATCTCCAGGCATTGACAAGTGGCTTCTGGGGAGAAGAATCACCCCTGGTTGAGAACTGCTGAAATTAGACATAGAGATAAGATTGAGAATCAGTGCAGAAAAAAATCAGAAAGGTCAGGAAAAGACCAAGACAGTGGACCTGAGTTCCAATCCCAGCTCCACCGCTTCCCGGATGACCTTGATTGAATGACTTCCTATCTGGGTCTTAATTTTTTTTTCACTTATAAAATGGGATTATACTTAAACATGCCAACCACATAAGATATTGGTGAGAGTTGAAACATTATTCGTGTCCTGTCCTTAGCACAAAGCTTGGCGCAGAATTTAAAAATCAAAAATCACCCATTATTATTGTAACAATGTTTATCAGCGTATGCAAAATAGTCTCTCTCACAACCTACCACACATGAAGGGTTCCAATTCCTCTGACCAGTGCGCTTCCATTCATCCCAAGAAGCCTTTGCTGTGTGGAGGCCGATTAGCAATTACCTCCCATCCCCCTTAAAGTTATATTCCAGGAAGACCTGATGCAGAGACTTAAACTATTTGCATCAGTCATGGTTGGTTGTAAGTGACGGGAATCCACACTTAAACAGAAGAGGAGTGCCCCAGAATGCTGAGGGAAGCTCCAGATCCCATAATCAAAAAAGAAGGCCATGGAGCCAGGCTTAGCACAGGGCAGAACCAGAGCAAATCTGTGCCCTTGACAGCAGAGACCAATCCATGCCACTGTTGGAGTATGATCTCTGGAATTAGTTAGTGCCAGTCTTTTTTTTCTTCTTTGTTCTCACATCTCTCTGCTCAAGATTCAAAGTCCCAGGAGGCATCCGGGTGCGGTGGCTCACACTTTTAATCCCAGCACTTTGGGAACCCAAGATGGGAGGATCACTTGAGGCCAGGAGTTCAAGAACAGCCTGGGCAACAGAGCAAGACTCTATCTTTACAAAAGATTAAAAAATTAGCCAGGCATGGTGGCATGTGATAGCTACTCAGGAAGCTAAGGCAAGAGGGTTCCTTGAGCCCAGGAGTTTGAGGCTACAGTGAGCTGTCATTGCACTGTTGCACTCCAGCCTGGGTGACAGAGCAAGAGCCTGTCTCGAAAAAAAAAAAAAAAAAAAATCCCAGGAGAGAATGTGATTGACTACCTGGAGTCTCATGCTCAACCCTGACCTGGGTGAGTAGCAGGCACTTTGATTGACAGGTCTTCTAAGCCCTACCTCAGGAGGAAGGGGGAGGGTCATTTCTAATAGGAAATTGGAGTGCTGTTATCCCAAAAAAGAAACAGAACACGGAGAGCTGATAAAAGCAACACTCACTCACCACACTTCTGTACTTTAGAATGTACCCATTTGCTCTTTGCTGGGGCAATAGCTGTGTGTTACTTTAGCACAGAGAGCAGAAGCACTCCACCTGTTCAGTATTCACTTTACACTTCATCACGAGTTCCCAAATAAGACTTCCAGCCTTTAGGCTGGTCTGACATCCCAATAAAAGGAGAAGGCCATAGTTAGAGAAAATGCAGATGATAAGGCTTTCATTTCCCCCGGCTGAGAAGGCCAGGGCACACTGTGCTCTCCCCAGAAATGCGACCCAGCATCATTCCATCCTCCATGCTCACAGACCTATGCCCTTGTGCCCTCTCCCACTCCCACTTCCTCACTTCACCCCAGAGGGACACAGCCTGGCTTCTCCACTCAGCCCTCTCCCAACCCCATGCATACTTGATTCACGACTCCAAATATGAGTACGAGCTTGATTACACCACACCTGGAAAGAAGGCCCTGGAACTAATTAATCTACAGTTTCTTTCGCGACACAAGCCCACCGTGGAGAGGAACAGGAGTGAACATGGCCTCCAGGAGGCTGCAACTCCACACTAAGCCAGGAGACACTGAGGGCTGCCAGGGTGGGAGCTATCGATTTGTCAATACGCGAAACACAACCGGAGAGTCATTTTTTCTGCTGAGGTTACCATTTATCCCGGAAGATGCTCTTGGCATTAAAGTGTGGCATGAAAGCTTCCCTTAGATGGCAGGATAAGGGAAATGTTAGACACACAGAGAGAGTAACTTGGCACCTGAGATTTATTAATATTTTAAATGTGGAAGGCATACATTCCAGGGCTTACTCATTGCTTCTGGGGAAGGATCCAGGTAAACAAATCCACAACATCGCTAGAAACAAAAACTCCACCTTTCCATCCTGTTCCTGCATGGGAAAATGAGGATGAGCTAATTATTCAGATATAAGTAGTATCTTTAGGATAAAAGGATCGAAGGCCTTCGCTGTTATATCTGGGGTTTCTCCATCATACCATCCTGGGAGAACAAATCGAAATTATAATTTTATTAATGACACTCGGAAGAGTGGATCAATTTTTCCATGAACTCAGAACTTGGCAATGAAGAGACCATACTGGATCATTTGAGGTCAGGAGTTCGAGACCAGCCTGGCCAACATGATGAAACCACGTCCCTACTAAAAATACAAAAAATTAGCTGGGTATGGTGGCACCCGTCTGCAGTCTCAGCTACTCAGGAGGCTGGGGCAGGAGAATCACCTGAACCCAGAAGGCAGAGGTTGCAGTGAGCCAAGTCACTGCACTCCAGCCTGGGTGACAGAGGGAGACCCCGTCTCAAAAAAAAAAAAAAAAAAAAAGTAAACTTGGGTCAATCTGTTCCCCACCTAGGGCCTTTTCTACTTGGATGAATCTGAAAGAAAAATAAAAATGAAAATCAGAGGTCATTTTATGGGCAGAGTCCAGCACCAGGATTCCCTGTGATTTGTTCAAAGAAACCTGCTCCTTTCCACGTGTCCCTTACAAAAAGGGCTCTTCCTGCTTGGACCCCCTGCACTAGTCAATCCAGGTGACACGAACAGAAGTCATTTAAGGCTGTGGCTTCAGACTCCACCAGTTTCTCCAGTCTCCTGATGAGAACTGAAGAGAAGAGTCATGAGAACTGAAAGAAGAGAGAAAGAAAAATCCATCAAAACTTCATTTAGCCAAAGGAGCAAAAACTCAGGCACAAAACCGGTCAGTTAAATAATCAGTTTGCCTTGCCTTTTTGTTGTTGTTGTTAGTTTGTTTTTAACTGATTTTTTTTTAAATCTGCCTTTAGCAGAACCATTAGATTCTGGCCAGGAGTGGTGGCTTACACCTGTAATCCTAGCACTTTAGGAGGCCAAGGCAGATGGATCACTTGAGCCCAGGAGTTCGAGACCAGCCTAGACAAAATGGTGAAATCTCATCTCTGCAATAAAGATACATGCACAAGTTATGTTCATTGCAGCACTATCCACAATAGCAAAGATATGGAATCAACCCAAATGCTCATCAACGATAGACTGGATAAAGAAAATGTGGTACATATACACCATGGAATACTATGCAGCCATACAAAGGAATGAGATCATGTCCTTTGCAAGGACATGGGTGGAGCAGGAAGCCATTATCCTCAGCAAACTAACACAGAAACAGAAAACCAAACACCACACATTTTTACTTATGAGTGGGAGTTGAACAATGAGAACACATGGACACAGGGAGGGGAACAACACACACTGGGGCCTGTTGGGGGAGCTGGGGGAGGGAGAGCATCAGGATAAATAGCTAATGCATGCTGGGCTTGATACCTAGGTGATGGGTTGATAGGTGCAGCAAACCACCATGGCACACGTTTACCTACGTAACAAACCTGCATGACCTGCACATGTATCCCGGAACTTAAAATTAAATTAAATTTTAAAAGAATACAAAAAGTAACTGGACATGGTGGTATGCACCTGCAGTCCCAGCTACTCAGGAGGCTGAGGAGGGAGGATCACCTGGGCCTGGGGAGGTTGAAACTTCAATGAGTCCTGGTCATACCACTGCACTCCAGCCTGGGTGACAGAGCAAGATTCTATTCCTTAAAAAAAAGAATAGAAAAAGAAAAAAAATTCTTACAGGCTTCCAAAGAAGATCTGCTGCCAGACTGTCAGCTAAAAGCAGGTGCCTTATTAAGGATAATAGGCTAAAGAGAACCTCTAACACTGTATTTCATAATTAGACTTTGCATTCTTTTCATATTATAGCACTTCAGTAAAGGATAAGACCTCAAAATAGTATACTTTCATTGTTCCCCTTTTGGACTTTATGCTAGGATTGTCATACACTTTATTTTTACCTAGATTATAAATGCTGGAGTCTATTACCACTTTTATTTAAACAGACAATTATCTTTTAGAGAGAGTTAACTAACAAGAAAAATATTCTCTACATTTCCCCTTATAGTTACAGTGGAGCTTTTCACTTTCTGTCTAGATCCATACATGATGGAAATATGGATCTTGACTTTGCATTTTCGACATACTTCCCAGACAGACTTTATAATTTGACCTAGAGATTAGGCCTGGGTCACAGAGCCCCCCGGCTGTTTCTCTGCCCCGCAGCTCTCTCTGAGGGTGCTCTCGCCTGCCATAAAGCCCGGGTTGGAAAGGCGTCTTCTCAGAAGACTTCTCCAATCCTTTCTGCACCCATGCTCCCTCTCCAGGCATGGTGCTCCCTCTTGGTATCCGCCCACACTTTGGATGGGCCTCTCATTGCTCTTTTCATTGTCAATGCCACGTAGACACCTGCTTACCCTACTGGGCTGCCAGCTTCTGTGTGCTGGAGCTCATGAGGTATCCATCTCCAATACCTGGCCCCAAAGGTGTTTATGTTTTTTGTTGTTATTTATTTATTTATTTTTGAGAGGAGTCTCACTCTGTCACCCAACCTGGGGTGCAATGACGGGATCTCAGCTCACTGCAACCTCTGCCTTCCTGGTTCAAGCAATTCTTCTGCCTCAGCCTCCCAAGTAGCTGGGACTACAGGCACCCACCACCACACCCAACTAATTTTTGTATTTTTAGTGGAGACGGAGTTTTCCTATGTCAGCCAGACTGGTCTCGAACTCCTGACCTCAGGTAATTCACCTGCCTAGGCCTTCCCAAGGTGTTGGGATTACAGGCATGAGCCACTGCGCCTGGCCATGAAGAAAGGTATTTTCAGGTTTGCTTTCTAAACAGTCTCTAGCAAATCACTCTCCATGGTTACTGTAGCACATATTTGCCTTTCTTCTTGAAACATCCTTTCCAAGTTTAAGGCATTCTTCTCAAAGAGATGCCAGCAACTCACTTTACCAACATAACTTGCAGCTCGAGTGTGGACTTGTGACCTAGATCCTGTATTCAGACACCATAAAACTTCACTCTAAGGAGGCAAAGACACAGCCCTGTACAGAGTCTAATCTGGTGGGCTGACTGCAGATACTTCTCACTTCTAGACACAGTGGTGGCAGTCATGCCTTATTCTGGAAACTGCTGCTGTAAGACAGGGATATCTTATCAACATCTCAGTCGCAAGAATTGATTGAACTTGTTTTTTTTTAAAAAAAAATTATTTCCATAAGTTTTTTGGGGAACAGGTGGTATTTGGTTACATGAGTAAGTTCTTTAGTGGTGATTTGTAAGATTTTGCTGCACCCATCACCCAAGCAGTGCACACTGAACCCAATTTGTAGTCTTTTATCCCTCACTCCCCGCCACACCCTTTCCCTGAGTCCCTAAAGTCCATTGCATCGTTCTTATGCCCTTGCAACTTCACACCTTAGCTCCCACTTGTAAGTGAGAACATACGATTTTTGGTTTTCCTTTCCTGAGTTGCTTCACTTAGAATAACAGTCTCCAGTTCCAGCCAGGTTGTTGTGAATGCCATTAATTCATTCCTTTTTATGGCTGAGTAGTATTCCACTATATATATATATATATACTGACACTTATCAGGTGCCCTATAAACATACAATAGGAGTGGCAAATAGCAGCTTGAAAACCAAATCTAGCCTGACTGTGCACTCCCTCTGGTGACCCAGTGCCTTTATCTATCTATCTATCTATCTATCTATCTATCTATATATGTATATATATATGCCACAATTTCTTTATCCACTCATTGATGTATGGGCATTTGGGCTGGCTCCAGATTTTTGCAATTGTGAATTGTGCTGCCATAAACATGCGTGTGCAAGTATCTTTTTTTTAATGGACAAAGAATCATTTTTGTTTACATAAAATATTCAACATAAAAATTATTTTTTATTTATTTAAATTTTTTAAGGATCAAGAAAAATAACTAATGGGTACTAGGCTCAGTACCTGGAGGTGTTTGTTATCAGGTAAATGGATTAAGCTGCTTGGTGTGAACACAAGGGAAAAAGCCCAGGCCTATGAGAGAAAAAGCATTAGGGGACCTTTCCACTGTTATCACAGGTGGGCCTGGCTGATGGTGGGAATGTGTGGGAAGCCAGGAGACTCCAGCCAGGGCAGCTGGGAGGGGCACTGCACTGTAGACCCAGGAAATTGGAGACAGGTCTTGGTTAATTTAGAAAGTTTATTTTGCCGTGGTTGAGGACGTGCGCCCGTATATTGATGTTAATGCTGGAGAGGTAGAGTGAGGCCTGTCCAATCCCACTTCCCTTTATGGCCTGAACCAGTCTTTCAGGTTAAATTTTAAGAGCCCTGGCTGAGGAGGAAGTCCATTTCGATGGTTGGGGGGCCTTAGAATTTTATTTTTGGTTTACACCACAGATAGGTCTAGGCCATCTCATAGGATCCTGCAGCAGGTTCACCTTGGGTCTAGAACTGATTCAGACTTTCCCAGGAGTCTCCTCACTAGCTCTGATGCTACCACTTCCCAGGGCCCTCTTCATAAGGACCTGGGTGTTCAGAGGGAGCTATAAATCAGCTCCAAGACAGAGAGGAAGAATGAATGGCAATCAAGGAAGGCTTCCCTGAGGAGGGGCAGAGCTTGTGGGCACCATGTTCCCAAGGCACACACCTAGAAAGCGCACATACCTCTCCAGGGCAAATGCACCTCCCTTGTCTCCCATGTCTGACACTTACCAGGTGCCCTATAAACATACAATAGCAGTGGCAAACAGCAGCTTGAAAACCAAATCTAGCCTGACTGTGCACTCCCTCTGGTAACCCAGTGCCTTTATCAATTACCTTTGACTGCCTCAAGATCAGGCAGCCCCTCTCCAGTCCCCCAGAGTCCTTGCCACTCCCTTGTCTTGCTTATTTATTCACATTACGTGAATAGCCCTGCTAGGCGTTTAGATTCACCACCCTTGGAATAAGCTAAGGAAAGCAAAAATGGGATTCTGATAAAAAGAAATGAATATAGGGGCCATGCAGATGGTAGGAAAGCAAGAGTAAAAGGATGGATATAGGGGCCCTGCCCAGTGTGTTAGTGAATGATGAGAAGTCAGCCACTGCTGCTATGCAGAAAGAAGGTACTGAAGCAGGAGGGGAGAGCCTGATTATAAACAGAGGCAAGAAGGGAGATGCACTCTGCAGCCAGAACCCTGGAAATCGGACCTTGACCCAGTGTTCCCCAAAACCATCATTCTCACTTCGTCTTGGCAATTTTTGCCATATCTGCATACCATCTGTTCAAAATTTACTTTTTAAAATGTTTGCCTAACTTAAAAAAAATTAAACCTCATCCTAAACAATGTTCAACATCAAATTCATGAGTTTTATGTACTAGTTTTGTTTCTTCTAATACACATTAAAATAAAAACATTACCAAGAAAAGTCTCTGATACTATTTAAAATTATTTAACCACTGTTCCAGGCCCCCAGGTTCCACACTGAGAATTCTTTCTTAGTGTGTCTTTTGTCTAAAAGCAAGATTGAGACAAAACCTTTCACTTGAATGTAGCCACTATTTTTTTGTTTTTTGGCAAACAAATAAGCATTAACGAAACAGGATGCCTTTTCATAGTTTTTCAGGTTTGGGACTTATTAGAATAAGTCTAACAAATCTAATAGAATCAGTCTATTCCATTAGAATAATAGGGTCCCCTTTGACATTTCATCTCAAAATCCCAATGAGTCTCCAATTGTGTTCTTCTTTCTCAATCTATTCCCTCATCTCCCTTCAACGTCTTCTAACCACTCTCCACTGACCTGGACACCACGAGTGGGGTGGGCCAGTGTCACCAGAGAGTCAACCTGTCAATAACTGAACTTGTTATGAGTTGACTCTGGGTCCAGACTACTGCATTCAAAAGCCGTTTCACACCTAACACCTGTGTGTTCACAAGCACATTGCTGACCTTCTTTGTGACTCAGTTTTGTTATCTGTAAAATGGGGATGTAAACACTACCTATCTGATAAAGTCATTGGTGAAATTGACAAGTTAGTGCATGGAAACACTTTGCTATGTTGTAAATGTGTCTCCCAAAGTTCTTGGGTTGGGAACTCTATCCCCAAGGCAACAGTGTTGAGAGGTAGAACCTTTAAGAAGTAATTAGGTCACTTCTTAATGGATTAATGGCCTGACTCATGGAAGTGGGTTAGTTATTGAAAGAGAGGGTTTCTGATAAGAGGATGAGTATGGTCCCCTTCCTCTCTCTCTCTCACCCTCCCACTTTCTGCCATGGGATGACACAGCAAGAAGGCTCTCAAAAGATGCCGAAAAGATGCCGATACCTTGATACTGGACATCCCAGCCTCCAGAAACATGAGAAATAAATGTCTTTCCTTTATAAATTATCCAGACTGTGGTATTCAATTATGGCAACACAAAATAGGCTAAGGTACACCTAGAACAGTAGCTGGCACTCAGTATGTGTGAGCTATAATTTTTATTGTTATTACATCCCACTAAATAGATCTTTTCCCCACTCATCCCATTCTTCAAAGATCTTAAGTTCAACCACTACCTTCCTTCACTCTCATCCTATTCCACTGTCTCTTCCTGGGAGGAGGCCATTGGATTCACTCCCTTTTCTACCCCTACTATCACTCCTGGAGCAATCCCTACTCAATGCATTCCCAGCTCACAGTACCACCTTTTTTTTTTTTTTTCTGAGACAGAGTCTCACTCTGTCACCCAGGCTGGAGTGCAGTGGCGTGATCTCAGCTCACTGCAACCTCTGCCCCCCAGGGTTCAAGCAATTCTCCCTGCCTCAGCCTCCCGAGTAGCTGGGATTACAGGTGCCCACCACCACGCCTGGCTAATTTTTGTATTTTTTAGTAGAGACTGCGTTTTGCCATGTTGACCAGTCTGGTCTTGAACTCCTGACCTCAGGTGATCAGCCCGCCTCTACCTCCCAAAGTGCTGAGATTACAGGCATGAGCCACCACGCTGGCCTGTACCAGCTTTTGACAAATTGCATCTTCCTGGACCTCCCTCCCATCAATCCAGCTTGATCTGCTGTGGAACATCCAACATTTCTCTGTATCCTGGCAGCTCAAGAACAGTTTTCTCACAGGCTTCCAAGTCCTGCCATATTTGGCTTCAAGCAATCCTGTTGGCTGGATCCCCCAATGTCTCCACACACAGTGTCCCTGGGTCATATCTTCCCACCCTAGCTGGGTGTTCTGAGACCACCTGGGTGCATTCCCAGAGAGAGACCCTCCCTGTCCTATTCACATTTCACAACTTTAACCCAGTTAAAGCCCTGCCTTTTCTTGGGGGCCTTCCCTGATCACCTCCTTCAGAGTTATATGGCTGAGTGCCCTGTTTAAGTCACAGATGTTCTCATGGCTGTCCATAGGGCCCAGGGAGTTGTCGTGAAAATAGGACTCACTTATACCGTATCCCCAGTGGTCTGGGGGGTGAGCAAATGACCCACCTAAACCACTCACAGTTAGTCCTTTGGAAGGCCATATTGATTGGTCCAAGTGGGTCAGCTGAGCCAATCAATCAGAGTCCTTCTGGAGACCACAGTGATTGGTCCAAGGAATCAGCTTAGCCAGTCAGAGTTATTCTTAAGGAACTTCTGACTGGAGCTGGTGGGAAAAGCTTCTTTCCTCTGGAAAGGAAAGCTCAGAAGACCTGGGATGAGGTGTCAGCCTTGTAGAGAAGCTAATGCTGAGGGAAGTGACTCAGGGAGGTAAAGACAGAAAGTCCTGAGAGTATTGAGTCTCAGACTCCAGATTCCCTGCCCCGTCTGTGGTTTAACATGAAAACAAGCTCAGAATCCTGACAGTGAATAAACACCCTGCCTTTTTGTTAAAGCTATCCAGAATTGGTTTATATTTCTGGAAAGTAAAGAAACTGTAATAGGCTTTGCTTCCCAGGCTAGCCTTTGTTATGTGTGTATATTTTTTAATTTAGTTGTTCACATGTTTAAGTCATCCGTGTCTATATGAGAGAGACAAACATATCGCATGCTTCCTTCATTTCTCTCCCTACACTTGGCACAATCTTGGGCACAAAATAGATGCTCACTAAATACGTAGGCCCACAGAGGATGCTAGAATTGGCTGGTAGGCCCAGCTGCAAACAGGAAAATTCTGGATCACCTAGAGTCAGCCTACAAGAGTGCCCATCACAAATGTGCAGGAATCGAGTCACAGAGAATTATGATTTTCTCAGTAAAGGTTGCTTAAAACAAAAGCCCATTCATCTGCCTGCAGAAGACATTTAATCAATTTACATGAGGGATTTCAAAATTAGTCAGACTGTAATGAACTATGAAATACTGATTAATGCATTTTTGCAATGTTTGATTAGAAACTTAACATGTATGCGAGCACATCTTTACCATTACAGCACTTCTATGTTAATATTTGCTTCTTAACCATTGGCAGAATAGATATTCTGAATTATAGAACCAAAGTGTATTTGTGGTGAACAATATATACACAGTTTTCCTGCTGGAAAGTGCTTCTTGATGTTCAGGAGGTGTCTCACATTTGAGGGGGTGAGTGGGAGGAAGTGGTTCATGGGATGCAGTCATTTTGAAGTTGAGTCATTATGAAGTTGAGTATTAGCTGCTAAATTATTTGAGAGTTCTCCAGAAACCACTAGGGTAAAAGAGGCCAGCCATGTCTCCCACCCCAGCCCTCCGCTAACAACAAGGCATTCTCTGAAAGAGGAAACAATCCCAATTTTACTGAGGCAGAAGAAGCCAAATTCTTTTGGCCAGAATTTAAATATACCACCTCAGTCAAAAATGTTTGTTAGGTTCCTCCTCAGGACAAGCAAATTATTAATTGAAACGCTTGAAAATCTTCTCGAACCTGTAGAGGCCACAGTTTTAACACAGTTTTAACGTTCTTTCCTTCTTTCTCTCTCTCTTTCTTTCTTTTTCTGTCTTTTTTTTTTTTTTTTTTTTTTTTGAGATGGAGTCTGGCTCTATCACCCAGGCTGGAGTGCAGTGGTGCAATCTCGGCTCACTGCAAGCTCTGCCTCCCGGGTTCACACCATTCTCCTGCCTCAGCCTCCCGAGCAGCTGGGACTGCAGGTGCCCGCCACCACGCCTGGTTAATTTTTTTTGTACTTTTAGTAGAGACGGGGTTTCACTGTGTTAGCCAGGATGGTCTTGATTTCCTGACCTTGTGATCCGCCCGTCTCGGCCTCCCAAAGTGCTGGGATTACAGGCATGAGCCACCACGCCCGGCCCTTTCTTTTCTTTCTTTCTTTCTTCTTTTTCTTTCCTTCTTTTCTTTCTTTCTTTCCTTCCTTTCTTTCTTTCTTTCTCTTTCCTTTCTTCTTTCTTCCATCCCTCCCTCCCTTCCTCCCTCCCTCTCTCCCTTCCTTCCTTCCTTCTTTCCTTCCTTCCTTCCTTCCTTCTTTCTTTGAAATGGGGTCTCACTGTCTTGCCCAGTCTGGAGTGCAGCAGCATAATCTCTTGGCTTACTGCAACTTCCACCTCCAAGGCTCAAGCCATTCTTCCACCTCAGCCTCCCAAGTAGCTGGGACTACAGGTGTGCACCGCCAAACCTGGCTAATTTTTTCTATTTTTGGTAGAGACAGGGTTTCACCATGTTGCCCAGGCTGGTCTTGAACTCCTGGGCTCAAGTGATCTGCCTGCCTTGACCTCCCAAAGTGCTGGGATTACAGGCGTGAGCCACCGCTCCCAGCCCACACTTTTAAATTTCTGAGGACACCTCCAAAGATTTTTGTGTCTGTGTATTTCACAGAGAAGGCAAGTTAGTCTCTTTCGTATAACTGGAATGCCCTTTCTCCTGGCAAGATCAACAGAACTCCAAACATCAGGTGATGCTGGAAGTCATAAAAAGGGAAACATGCTGAATTGCAAAAATCCAATCAACTAGAAGTATGATCTTCTTAAAGTTACTTAAAACAAATCTTATTTGCACACATGCGGAAAACATCTAAAGAGGTGGATTGACATTTAAAAAAAAGATGTGTTAAAAATTAGCTATTAAAGAATTTGAAGATAAATTCCCACAGTAGGTTTCTAAGAGCACTGATATGCTGAGCCTGGCCCCAGCCATAAGATTATCTGACAAAGCCCAGGCATGGTGGCTCACGCCTGTAATCCCAGCACTTTGGAAGGCCGAAGCGGGCGGATCAAAACCAGCATGGCCAACATGGTGAAACCCCATCTTAACTAAAATACAAAAATTAGCCAGGCGTGGTGGCACACACCTGTAATCCCACCTACTTGGGAGGCTGAGGCAGGAGAATCACTTGAACCCGGGAGGTGGAGGTTGCAGTGAGCTGAGATCGCCCCACTGCTCTCCAGCCTGGTTGACAGAACTGGACTCTGTCTCAAAAGAAAAAAGATTACCTGACAAACACTGGTTTCAAAAGGTGCTCCTGTGGAAATCCAATCACCATAGAGTGTGCTAACTCCAGAACAGCAATATACAAATTTGTTCACATACAGAAGAAGAGGTCACATGTGTGAGTGCACGCGTGAGTACACACAGAGAAACATACTTCGTGATACTCACAAGTGCAGGCAATTATCTCACATTTAGATTTTAAGCCTCCCTTAGAATTTTAAAAATCATTATTTTGCAGGATCGCCATTATTCTGATTCATTAGCAAGGCATACTTATGAGGGTCTTAAAATAACCAGGATGCTGGACATGTAAAAACATGCTTCTTGCTGTCATGACAACTAAATAACAACAATAATGCTCACATCCGAATGACTACAGGGAACAAAGTTATTGTGCCTGAATATAGATAAGTTAATTATGGAATCATCAAAAGAACAGCAGCTCTGTCAATGCAAAGATGATTCTAAAATAATCAATAACAACAATCTTGTTTGGTAATTGGCTATTTGTTTCCAATATGGGCTCTACCTTTGGTCTGCCTGGAAATGCAGCAGGCTCTTTAGCCAGCAGAAGAGAAAAAAAAAAAAAAAGGAAAATCTTTCAGTTTAGGGTTGGTGGTTGTCAGTAGCAACAAATAATGGAAAATTGCCATCTGGCTTCTTTGTTTAAATGAGATTTGAATAATCAATTTAATAATGGATAGAGCACTTGCTTACAGAAGTAATCCATTGTCATTGCTCAGAAAAAATAAAAACTTTGTCACCAGAGACAAAGCTCTGCGGTGTGACTATAGGTAAAGCAAATAAACGTCTACATACATGCCACAATTTTTATTTTCACTGCTGACTTTACATAAACTAGAGGATAACTCTTCCTTCTCTATGCTTAGCTTTTCACATTCTGTGTTTAATAATCAGGACGAAATCTACAGAGCAGTTGGCTTGCTACAGGCATTCAACTCCACTGATGGTTAGTGGAGAAAGAGACACACAAATGGTAGATTTTTTTAGCACATTTTCCCCCATCATCATGTGACATATTGTGGAACAGGCCTGATTTCAGCAGAGCAGAGGAAATAAAAATGCATCTGGCTATGGGGTGTGTGTGATTGTGAGAATGTGTGTGTGTTTCCTTTACACAGCTGCACCCGAGGAAAAATGCTATTCAGAAAGGAAGAACAGGGTGACACCAGGGATCATGATGACTCATTCATTTACATGATAAAAATGAAGATAGCAGGAAAGGTGTTCCTAACCCGAGCAGAAGCAGGAGCGATGACATCCAAATATGGAGCTTCTGTCATATTGTTTTGCGTGTGTTTCTGTGTGTGTTTAATGAAACATGCATGTGCAGTATCCCATTGACCTCAAAAGACCCTCAAATCTTTGACTAAAAAATTTACTGGTCAGGCACAGTGGCTCATGCCTGTAATCCCAGCACTTTGGGAGGCCGAGGTGGGTGGATCACCTGAGGTCAAGAGTTTCAGACCAGCCTGGCCAACATGATGAAACCCCCGTCTCTATTAAAAACCCAAAAATTAGCCAGGCATGGTGGCAGGCGCCTGTAATCTCAGCTACTCAGGAGGCTGAGGCGGGAGAATTGCTTGAACCTGGGAGGCAGAGGTTGCATTGTGCTGAGATTGTACCAGTGCACTACAGCCTGGGCCACAGAGTGAGACCCATTCTCAAAAAAAAAAAAAAAAAAAAAAATTCCATGTGATTTGAAGGAGAAAGATGGATGAAATCCAGGCCCTGTCGCATTTTGGAAAGTGGCATTCAGGATTCAAACAGCACCATCTGGGCTCTACGGACCTACGGGACTGGAAGGCGGGGGCTTCTCCTGGCCTCCACTGCTTGAGGACTAGAGGGTATTAAGGGAGGATCATCCTGGTGAATCTGGCCTTAGGCTCCTGTTTCCCCAGAACTCCCGATCCACTCGGGGCACATTCCCTTTCACCCGGCACTGGTTTTCTCCTCGGCCTGTGTCACTCGGAAACTCCCCCTGTGAGGTTTCAGGTTGTTTGCCTCTTCTCTGACTGAAGACTCATTACTGTTCACCTCTGCCCCTCTCCCAACCCAATCCACTTCTTATTTACTCTCCCAGGACATCCAATGACCAGGTCCCTCCCCAGGTCACAGTTTCATTAACCCCCTTCCTTCAACAAGGAAGTTAGATCTGGTTGACTCTCATCCCAGAGACTCCCTCTGGGACCCAACTTGGCCCCCGGGTTACCAGCACTTCCTTGACACCAAGGTATCCCGCCACATCACCTCATCCAGTCCTGCCTTGGGCCACAGAGCCTTTTATAAAGTCTTAGATAGTTTCTCAAGTCCTCCCCACATCTAGGGGACAACTCCATTCTGGCCCCTCTTCCAGCTGGGTCTTGTGAATTCCCTAGACAGAGCCCCACAGAGACTGAGCACATTTTTCCCTGTTCTTCCCAAGACCCCCACCCTAATTCCTGGAAAAAGCAAAGCCAGGAGGCTTAACCTCTTTCACTTTTCCCCAATTATCTGAGCCATCACCTGTCACCCATACTCTATATAGGGGTATCTTCTTGCCAGGATTTGCACTGCAACATGGAAGGAAGACTTGGGAAAATTGCAAACACATGGTTATGTGGTCATCATCGCCAACACATTCAGTCCAAACAGAATCTCCTGCGCTAAAAAAAGGAGGTGTTCTCCACCTTGCCAGCCTAATCCTGTCCTCTCTCATTTCTCCAGAATTCTAGAGGTCCCCCTTACCCCAGCAGCTTCAATCTCCTCCTCCCTACTTGTTCCTTCTCCTGTATCCTAGTGTGCCCAGATCACCTTGTCTTGAAAAGAAAAAAAAAAAATCCCTGGCCTCAGTATCCTCGGTGTCAAGCAGATCACTGAATACTCAGGTCAGGAGTCCAAGAAAGACATCCGTGGTTCCTATGCCCTCCATGGTTCAGCAAAGGACATAATTTCATCCTTTTTTTGGCTGCATAATATTCCATAGGGTCACTTCCATTTCTATTCTTGTTTCAAAATCCTGAAAGCTCAGAAGGCAGGTTCATCCATGTGCTAGGGTTGCCACAACAAAATACCACAGATGGAGGCAGGGGCTTACACAGCAGAAATTTATTTCTCAGAGTTCTAGAGGCTGGAAGTCCAAGGTGAATGTGTCAGCAAATTTGGTTTCTTCTGAGGCCTCTCTCCATGGCTTGCGGACGGCCGTTTTCTCACGGTGTCTTCTGCTCTGTGGCTTTCCCTCAGTGCTTGTGAGTCTTTGGTGTCTCTGTGTGTGACCAACTTTCCTCTTCTTAGAAGGACACCAGTCAGATCGGATTAGAGCCCCACTCTAAGGGCTTTACTTTAATTTACTCACCTTTTAAGAGGCCCTATCTCCAAATACAACTGCATTCTCAAGTACTGGGGGTTAGAGGTGAATTTGGGGTGGAGGGTACAGTTCAGCCCAGAACACCAGGTGAGAATGTCCAAGGGTGTGCACTAAGAAAAGAATGCAGAGAAGCAGGTCACATTCCTGGGGGGCCGGGGTTGTCAGGGTCAGGAAAGAAAAAGGAGAGAGTGGATCCTAAAGGAAAAGATCAGGGTTTGGAGCAGGAGAGGCTGATCCACAGAGACGAGGACTACAGGATGGGCTGAGGAGTGACAGCAGAGAAGAAATCCTGAGACCCAGACATCTCCCCTCCCTTGTGCCTCTGTGAAAGGGACTGGAGCAATACTGGACACAGGCTGGATTCCTGTGGTCTGAGCAGCAAACAGGAGAGAGAAAAGCAGAGGCCAGAGGCACATGGAAGGGTGATAAGCTGGGTGAAAGATAAGAGAGGCCAGGCCAGCACAATGGTTCATACCTATAATCCCAGCACTTTGAGGAGGCTGAGACGGGAAGATCCTTTGAAGCCAGAAGCTCGAGACCAGCCTGGGCAACATGGCAAGACACTGTCTCTATGAAAATTTTAAAATGTAGCCAGGCATGGTGATTTGTAGTCCTGGCTACCCAGAAGGCTGAGGCAGGAGGATCCCTTGAGCCCAGGAGTTTGAGGCTGCAGTGAGCCGTGATTGTGCCACTGCACTCCAGCCTGGGTGACAGAGCGAGACCCTGTCTCCAGAAAAAATAAATAAATGAGGCTGGGCGCAGTGGCTCATGCCTGTAATCCCAGAACATTGGGAGGCTGAGGCAGACATATCACTTGAGGACAGGAGTTCAATACCAGCCTGGCCAACATGGTGAAACCCTGTCTCCACTAAAAATACAAAAGTTAGCCAAGCATGGTGGTGCGTGCCTGTAATCCCAGCTACTCAGATGGCTGAGGTAGGAGGATCGCTTGAACCCAGTAGGTGGAGGTTGCAGTGAGTAGAGATTATGCCACTGCACTCCAGCCTGGATGACAGAGCAAGACTCTGTCTCAAAAAAATAAGAAAAATAAAAATAAATAAATAAATAAAACTAAGACAGGCCAATGCGGAGGGCCAGGTTGAGGACACTGAGAGTGAAACAGCGAAGGGTAATTGTAGAAGAAACAAAATAAAGAGACAAAACCTGTATTATTTACTCAATGTGTACACACTGTGGCTAGGAATCAAAACCATTAGCATACAAGAAAGCATTTAGAAATTCAAATCAATTTATCATCACTGTCACTATAATATTGACAATTATTATTTATTTGTTCACCAGAGATCCTATGAACATGTTACAGTTGTCGCTTCATGAAAGGACCAGATCTGCCTGGATTTCTGCTGTGTAATGGAAGATGGAAAAACTTCAAACATATTTTTATGTCCTCATAATGGATGCAGTTCAAGCCACTGCTCCTACTTAGCTAATGACTTAGCAGGGCAATGGAAATACAAGCAGGTCCCTGCACTTTAAGTGTGGTCACGGCTCTTCTCAAATTCAAACTGGCGTTTCTGTGCAACTCTTCCTGGCATATGAGCTCATGGTGCTGCTGGAACACATTTTCGGTGGGCACCCAGGGAACCATTAATCCTAGTTGCCACATTCATGTGTATATTCAGGCTTGGAGCATGTGAACTGGCTTGCTTGGAGTTTGAACCAGGACATCAATTACTAACATGTCTGAGAAATTAATCTTCCATCAGAGGATAACTCCTACAGGCAAAAACACTTTGGCTACTGCATGTAAGGACAATGTTCGTGTTCTCTGTTCACATCAGAAAAGAAACCCTTATTAAGGGAGGAGGAGGCCTTTGTTAATGGTGCTGATACTTTGTAGACCTTAGGAAAAGGGTCCTCTCTGCCCCAAGACCTCCAGCTTATAGAAGCTGCTTATGCAATGGTAGACCCATCCACTCTGCAATAATGAACAGACAGATAAAGCTTTGCTG
Organism: Pan paniscus; assembly: GCF_029289425.2. Lineage (NCBI taxonomy): Eukaryota > Metazoa > Chordata > Mammalia > Primates > Hominidae > Pan > Pan paniscus. The sequence goes on from NC_073269.2 coordinate 37,795,567, forward strand.
GGGGTAAGATAACTCAGATTTTGCTGTTCACATGAAGACACTGTCAACTTCCAACCCTTGGCTCCCTGAGCTTCATTTGGAAATCTCAAATCATCACTTTGTAAACAGGAAAGACATTCCCGGAGAATAGGGTGGTTACCAGCACCTCTCCCAAAAAAAACAAAATGCAGAATTGTGTGGGAAAGAAAGGCATAGCATGCTGCCATTCTGCAAGGAGAGGGTGATTGACTCAAGATAGGGTGATAAAGATCAATTGCCTTGGCTTGGAGTTATGACACCAACAAAGTTACAATGACATTAGCACAAAGAGAGAGACACAAATCCATTACAAAGATACAATCAAATATTCAAAAAAGCCTGGCATGCTCATTACTTATTCATGCTAATACAAGTATATTAAGAAATCTAAACAGTGTTAGCGCTCAATCACTCACAAACCAAATGAGGTTTTGCATTTATCAGACTCCAGTCATCAGGGCCTGTACAAAGGTGGTAATGTGACATAACTGGAGATATTTATATCAGCCTACATGGACGGAGAGATACACCAGGATTTATTAAACTGAGGAATGCCATCACATTTACACAGCAATAAAAGAAATAACTGTGCAGAAGTCATTTCCCAGACAATAAGATTTACCTTTGCAATCTCTTAAAGATTTTGTATGTTTTCAAAGGTTCGCTGGCAGCATTTCCGACCTTAATAAACTATTTACGGATTAATTTCTTCCACAAAGGACTGGATGCCCAAAAGTAGGTTCCCTCCTCAAGAGCCAGCAATAGACTCTAAACCTTTCTGTTTCTGATGATGCTGCACACCGACACGCGTATTCCATCTTCTCGGGGACTGCTGTCTTTGATTAAGTGACATGTCCTCAATTTTCAATAAAGAGAAGTCTATTCAGGATACTGGGATGGGGGCGAGTGGTGATGTCAGTAATGATGTCCTAGTTCAATTATCCAGTGCTTGGGTTTTGGGGAACCTGAGAGGATATTTAAGAAGATCCACAAGTTTTACAGTGAGGAGTGCAATGGGAAGCCACAGAAGATCCTTGAAAAGGGATTATGCTCCAGCATGAGAGTTGCCTCACCAGCTTTGCTCTTCTCTACCTCCCAGGAGATTTCTGCTCCCCTGGTTTCTGAGAAAATCCTCCTCCCCATCTTTTCTTCCTCCATTGGTGTCTCTTCCTCCCTAGGTTCCTAACGTTGCTGTCAACTCCATTTCTTTCTTTCTTTTTTTTTTTTTTTCTGTCACTCAGGGTGAAGTGCAGTGGCACAATCTTGGCTCAATGCAACCTCCACCTCCAGGGTTCAAGCGATTCTCCTACCACAGCCTCCAGAGTAGCTGGGATTACAGGCACCCACCACCATACCTGGCTAATTTTTTGTATTTTTAATAGAGATGAGGATTTCATCATGTTGGCCAGGTTGGTCTCGAACTCCTGACCACAGGTGATCCACCTGTTTTGGCCTCCAAAAGTGCTGAGATTATACGCTTGAGCCACCACACCAGGCCTTTTTTTTTTTTAACAAAGATATCTTCATCTTTAATAGGGGTATTGCTAGCCAGTATGTGCGCGTCTGTAATCCCAGCTACTCCAGAGGCTGAGACAGGAGAATCGCTCAAATCCGCCAGGCGAAGGTTGCAGTGAGCCAAGATCACGCCACTGTAATCCCACCTGGGTGACAGAGTGAGACTCTGTCTCAAAAACGGAAAACAAAAAAACACAAAACAAAAAACCAGAATTTAAATAGGGATATTGCTTTTCTTGTTAAAGAACATTTACTGTTACACATTTTATTTCATTTGTTAATAATTTTTTTTGCATTTCATTTTCTATTCAGAGGCTACACATGCAGGTTTGTTACAAGGGTGTATTGTGTGATGCTGAGGTTTGAGGTCCAATTGAACTTATCACCCAGATAGTGAACATAAGTACCCAATAGGTAGTTGTTCAGCCCTTACTCTCCTTTCTTCCTCTCCCTTCGGAATCTCAGGCATCTATTTTTCCCATCCTTGTGTCCCTGCACACCCTGTGTTTAGGTCTCACTTACAAGTGAGAACATGTGTTGTTAAATTTTCTGTTTCTGCATTCGTTTACTTGGATATGCAAATTGCATCCATGCTGGATTTGTATCCCTGTTTCTGTAAAGGATATGATTTCATTCTTTTTTGTGGCTGTGTAGTATTCATTCTTTTTTGTGGCTGGGTAGTATTCCATGGGATCACTTTCATTTCTATTCTTGTTTCAGTCTATTCTCCCCATGGCTGGTCTCATCCATGCCCATGGCCTCTAGAGCACATGGCCTCTGGCACCCCAGTGATTCTCCAAATTACAATGTCCCAGACCTCTCACTGGAATCTCAGAGCTTCATATCCAATTGCTCACCACAGCACCACCCATAAGCCAGACACTCAGAGAGCCTCAGAGTCTGTCTTGATTCTTCTTCACCTAGAACAGACAGTGAGTCACCTGCAAGGTATCTTCATCCCCTCCATTCCATCCTCACTGGAAATGCCCTGGTACGGGCCCTACACCTCCTTCTCATTCATGGGTGCAATCCCAGCCCATCTCTCCTTCCCCCAGAGTAATCTTGCTGAAACATGCCTTGTACTTCATTGCTGTCCCTCTTAAACGGGGCCATGAATGGCCTAGAGAGTGAGGTCCAAACATTTTCCCAGTGCCACGGGGCCCTTCCTGCTGTCAGCAAGAATGTGTCCTTGCTGATGTTAGGCATTTGCATGAAGCCTAAGTTATAACCACACTGTAAGCACACCCTCCTGCCAAGTGGCCCGTGCACTCTCTTTCTGTTTGCTTGCTTGCATATCTGATGCCTGGGCAGCCTTCTTTTGCCCTCTTTCAGGGTCTTCCTCAAATGCATCTCTTGGGGAAACAGCCAGAATCAGGCACCCCTCCACCTGTGCTCCTCTGGCCCTCTGTGTCCTCCTTCCAATTACTTCCAGGGAGACAGTGGGCTGCTAACCATCTGGCACTCAGCCTCCTTCCTGCAGTTCAGGCCTGGAAGGATTCATGATCCACAGCAGAAGCTGCCCTACTTGCTAGGATGTCTCTTTTCCCTCTGTTTCCCTTTAGTGTGCAATGGCCAGGATTGGGATCAAAGTCTAACAAGGTCTTGCTGGGCACCAGGCAGAAGGATAATTCTCTCCCAGTAATCCATATCATAATCAGTTCAGGTCATCTCAAGGAACTACATAGAACTGTGCTTATCACTGCAAGAGACACAGGAAAAGGAGAGCCAGCTGCTGCCTCTCAGAATCTAATAGGACCATCCTAAGAAGCAATTTCAAAGGACATAAAAGCTGGCTTGTGCCAGATGCAGTCAAATGCCACCTGCTGAAGGGTGAAAGGTTGAGGGCTTAGGTTTCGAATTCTGGTTTCTTTGTGCTGATGGTGTGTCCCCACTTCCGGCCTTAGCATCCTCACCTGAACATGTACTCCAGGGGAAGACACTAGCCTGACATCTTAAGTGTTGTTAGAAGGTAAATGCCATGTCAGCCGAGATACTGTCTGTCCCATTCATTGGCATATCCCCAATGTCTGGCACTTAGTGGGCACTCAGCAAGTATTTACAAAGGAAGAAAAGAAGGATGAAAGGAGTAAGGAAAGAAGACAGGGAAGACCAGGTGGCTGTCTGCCTCTTTCTTGGTTGACTCCCTCATTTGTTTTTCAGTTCTAGAGACAAGGTCTCTCCCACTATGTTGCTCAGGCTGGAGTGCGGTGGTGCAATGGTGCAATCACTGCTCACTGCAGCCTCAACCTCCCAAGCTCAGATGATCCTTCTGCCTCAGTCTCCAGAGTAGCTGGGACTATGGGCGTGCACCACCATGCCTGGCTAATTTTTTAATTTAATTTAATTTAATTCATTTATTTATTTATATTTTGTAGAAATTAGGTTTTGCTTTCTTGTCCAGACTTGTCTCTAACTCCTGGCCGCAAGCAACCCTCCCACCTTGGCCTCCCAAATCACTGGGATTACAGACATGAGCCACTGCACCTGGCCGACTCCCTCATTTTGATGGAGCAAGTCTTCCTGTAGCTTTTGATACATAGAAAGTAAATTGGTTAATAGCTTCTATGACTGAAAATGTCATTATTCTAGCCTCATACTTGATTGATAGTTTGGCTAAGTAGAGAATTCCAAGATGAACAATTTGGAAGATGCCTTCTTCCAAATTGTTTGTGAGAAAATAGAACTCCCCCGTCTATCTCTCTCTGTCTGTCTCCCTCTCACTTCTCTTTCTCTCCTATGCATGCACACATGGAGGTACACATCTTATAGATTGTCTTTCTGTTTCCATTATTCATAAATTTCTCAGTGCTGGGCTTTAGATGTGGACATGTGCCTATCCATTGGCTTGGGCACTGAAGTCAAAGGAAGTTTCAAGGGAATCATTTTCTCCATGACCTTCTCCCCTCCGGTTTCTCTATTCTCTTCTTCTGGAACTCAGATCTTTACTCAGATCTTTGGTTTCCTAGAGCAGTCCTTTAATATTTGTTATTATTTATCTCCTATTTTACATCTTTTTGTCCTTTCCCCCATCTTTCTGAGTGATTTCCTCAAGTATAACTTCAAGCTGCATGGGGTTGGGGGGGAATTGGGAGATCTAACAGCTTCTTCAACAGACTGGCTAATCCCTGAGCCAGTGGGGTATTCCATGGTGTACATTTGTGGACTCTCAGCTTTCCCCACTGGCTTGGGAGTTAGTACTCTTGAGTAAGGTACCCAAGTCCCTTACTACTCACACATTTATTTCCTACCTTCCAAAATTCTTCTGCTGCAATTTCATCTGCTGTTTCTCCTGTTCATGTGCCTTTCAGAATAGGCAGTGTCTTTCCAGTGGGGTTGGAGAGAGGAGATAAAAACCTCACTTTGTTGTCTATATATTTATTTCAATTTTTTTTGTTTTTTTGAGAAAGGGTCTCACTCTGTCACCCAGGCTGGGTGCAGCAGTGCAAACATAGCTCACTGCAGCCTTGACCTCCTGGGCTCCAGCAATCCTCCCTCCTTAGCCTCTTAAGTAACTGGGACTACAGGTGCTTGCCACCATTCCTGGATAATTTATTAATGTTTTGTAGAGCCTGGGTTTCACTATGTTGCCCAGGCTGGTCTCGAATACTTGACCTCAAGCGATCCTCCCACCTTGACCTCCCAAATCACTGGGATTACAAGTGTGAGCCACAGTTCCCAGCTACAAAGATTGTCTATAATATATATGCTGCAAATATTTTCTTCCAGTCTAAAAGTTGCCTTTTGCCTGTGTTTATCATATCCCCTCTAAATGGAGCTGCTTTTGATTTTTATGTAGAGAAATCTGTTGCTCTGTCTCCTGAGTCTGAAATCTTGCAGGAGAAGAATTTAATCAGCAGTGCTTTCCAGTTTTTGTTCTTTTAGGGGTTCAAGGCATCCTCTGACCATTAGTCATTCTTAATGAAGAAAGCCAGAACTCTGAAAGTGCACCATTCCCTGCCCTGAGTAGCTTCATTCCACTGGGTAGTGATCAGCCCCTAGTAATTCTTGGGACTTCCAGTGGACCTGTGTGCTTCCAGCTCCCCAATCAGACATGCAAGACTCCATTCTCTAGACAGGGTGCCTGTCAAGTCCTCACTATGAGGGCACCCATCCTCAATTCACTGCATGGACTTGCTTCTTGGACACTACCCTCGGCATCTCCCTCCCACAAGACTGCCTCATTAGCCGGGTTATTCAAGGCCGTGTTCCCACAGGGCACAGCTCTGCGCAGGAGCAACGCAGACCCCAGGTGCATACAGACACAGCTCTTGGCTTGATGCCATTTATAAGCAGTGACTGATAAATCCAGAGCTTTGGATCAGATAAAACTTTGATAAATGGCCTCTTCACGTGCTGGTAGCAATACCTACTCCTGTCCATTCTGAGTCACCTGCTGCAATTGGCTTCGTTTTGTTTAATCAACAGCACAGGCAACAACGCTTGAAAGTGATCACACTGGTGAGAAACGGTGGAGATAGTCCCCTACCAAAGGGGACCTGAGACAGAAAAGTACAAAAACTCACAGCCCTGTTCAGAAGCCCCCGTGCCTGGGATAATGCAGCCCGTCTTCCTCTATCTTGGCTGTTTGAAGAGGAACAAAAGTGGCATCCTACAGTAGACCACAGAGGTCCCTGGGCCTGTGCACAAATGCAAGGCATCACCCCAAGCATCCCCTTTGCTGGGCATGCCTCACCTGCCCTTAATCCACCTGCATCTGGAGCAAGTGGCTCACCAGCCCTGGCTAATTCTCAGAAGGAAGTAAGCCGCCTCTCTCCCTCTCATGTTTGTAAAAACACAACTCTGTCTTCACCTTGCCTACAGCATCAGGTCCACAAAGCCACCCCTTTCCCCACCATGAATCAGAATCGCCCAGATAAAGGAGTTGTGTTGGCCTAGCAGATAGGCAAGCAAATTGGGCCTGTTTGCAAGAGATAGAGCATTTGGAGAGCTGAAAACATCTCTACAGCTGTAAGAACACCATTCAGTCCTGTTCAGGCCACTCAGCCACACGGGACAGTTCCATGCATGTAGCCCACCGCTAATAACCATTCCCCACCCCCCACCCACCCACACCTCTGCAGATCAGGACTCTCAACTTGGCAGCCCTTGTTGCTGTCCACAAGAATGAAAACAAAACAAAAAAACAGTTTTCCCAGGAGGAAAGCTGGGTGAAGAAGACATGAAATGCATAGAGCCTTCTCCTTCTGGCCCATGACAGACATGAACACACAGATGCAACACAACTCTGGTCCAAACATCCCTGAGCCTGCACATTCTATGAATCTGTCGCTTCCTTTGTAAAATGAAGAGAAAGTGACTCAGACTTGAGAGACAGACAGTGAAACCAGATTTCAAAGCCCAGTTCTGCCACTGACCTGCTGTGCAACTCAGGGCAATTATTTAATGTAATCTACTTCTCTGAGCTTGGTTCCTTATTTGTAAAATAGAGATTTACATCTCAAGGTGTATTCATTTACTCAGTCATTCAGCAAATATTTATTTGACTTTTACTGAGCTCCAGGCAGTGTTCTAGGTGTTAGCAATGGTGGTGAACAAATGAACTCTGTAGGGTATGGCACAGCACACAGGTGCTAAGTAAATAATGACTGTTATTACTCTCACTATTGCTAATGAGTTTTGTCATGAGAAGCAACTGGAATTAAAGTATGTTAGTGTATTTTATAAGTGTAAAGCTCTCTGCAGACATTAGCTGATATTATTTCTTCCATGGCTCATGCTCTAAGAGAAGGCCAATGGGTTGCTCTCGGCCCCTTTCAGAATTGCAAGAGAGCTGCCACCAGTTCTTGCCACATCTCCTGTCTCACGTACACAGCTGTCTTAGAATTCATGCTCTGAACAGGCAGCAAGAGAGATCAACCTTTTTCTTTCTCCAAGTCTCAAGGTGCCTCTTTTGTCTTGTGTTTCTCTGATCATTGGAGCTTTAAGCATAATTACCAGGTTTTCAAATTAGTCATATTTGTCTGTGTGCATTTGTACACATACTAATCAGCATCAAACATATCTCGGTGGATAGAGATAGATAGATACATAGATAGATACATAGATAGACAAATGATAGGTAGATAATAGATGATAGATGTTAGATAGATACATAGACTGATAATAAATAGATGATAAATAGATAGATATAGATAGATAGATAGATAGAAGATAGATAGATAGATAGATAGATAGATAGATAGATAGATAGATAGACAGACAGATAGATCTGTGATTGCTTACCTACAATAAAGCCTCTTTAAGGAAGGTCCCCAGGGGTTGGGTGTTCTACGAAACTAAGCTCAACCATTTCTGCCCCCAAATGAGGCCATGAAGAGGAGGAAAAGAAAAGGAGGGGAGGGCCAGTTGGTGCTACTGATTTTAACCCAGCAGGCTGTCAGGTTGCACTAGCCAAACCCTGGGTTGCATAAGCCATGGCAAGATCAAGGTTGGGCAAGGGTAACTGTGAATGGCTCAGCAGTCCCTCTCCATAAGTAGTTATTTCTCTCTTTGGAGAGAAGAGCTTTGCTTCAGGACCTCTGTCCATGTGTGATGAATGGTTGGGACCAGAAAGACATGCATGTGACAAAAATAGAGTGAGCTTGTATTCCTGTGGAAGGTCAAGTCAAGTATATGCCTGGCCCTGGGCAACACCAAACTCACCACTGCTGATTCCTACAGAGTGTTCTCCTGTCCCGACACCATGGCTCTCAGGGCCCTCCCGTGCCCAGAAACTAATCAGCATCAGACACATCTAGGAGAATTTCAGGGACTGCAGCCTCCCTTGAAGGTGGCAGAGAGAACCAAACCCTCAACCCACCCCCAGTCACAAAGGTAAAATCAGGATGGAAACCAAAAGACCCATTTTTGTACTTAATTTCCATTGATTACAAAAATATGTAAATGCAAAGATGTTGACACGATTAAGCCATTATGGGCTTATTGCGCAATTATTTCTTTGATAGTTCATGACGGCTCAATTGGAGGCATAATGGACTATTATGCAATGACATCTTTGCTGAGTTTTTTGCTTGTTTTCCTCTTTTCCTTAATTTTCTTTCTTTCATCTTTCCTCCTTTAAAAAAAGAGAGAGAATTTTTCATTTGCAGATCATTGACTTTTTAATGTCAGATTATTTACTCAATAGTCAATAACGATGCCTTTGGATTCATTATGGGCTATCGTGTAAATAGTTAATTGCATTAAGTACAGCCTTTTTACAAATGTTTAGTTTGCAGCTCATCACACCCACGGACTGTGTAATTGCTGCTATCGGGGCTGATGGGCAGGCACAGCCCTGGGTGCCTGCATGGTGACATGGGGACGTCTGGTGCCTTTGTTCTAACCCGACCAAGTTAGAACCACTAACCACATCTGTGCATGTATGTGTGCCTGTGTGTGTTTATGTAGAGGGGAGCTATGGCATGAACATTTGTCAGTTCTTTCACTTTATGTTTATAAAGATGAGGAGGGATTCTTAGGTGGCTAAAAATTTTGCTTTGAAAACCATCGTGCTAATTTAAAGGAGGAAAAGTCTATGAGTTGGAAAGACTAACTTATTAAGAGGCAGTGTGTTCTGTGGGGCATTTTTCTTTCGTAGATTGGAGCTAGTGATTTTGAGAGCAGATTCAGATTCTGGAGAGCATACAGAACAAATCTCCCAGGATCTGGTCGATGTACTCATGAGGCTCATTGTCTTCTTGTCAACAGGGCTTTGTGTTTGTGAACGGGGATTCTCATTGCATAGAGCCTTTGTGGAAGCCATCTAATATCTTTTGCATGTACATTTGAGGAAAACTGAGGCAGAAGATAAACACGGTCAGCACTGGGTCAGCTGGTGTTCACTTGTAGTGGAGCAGGTGGTTCCTTGGATCAAAGTGACCATTTTCCACTCCCTCACCTGCCTGTTTTCTGAGCCCCGGGGCCAACCACAGCATCTTCCTTCATTGTCCCAGGGGGCTCCTTTCCTTCCTTCTTGTACCCTTCCCAAGCGTCTCTTCACAGCCTTCACTGTTTGGCATAGACCATCCCTGGCCAAGTTTTCAGTCCAGATAGATTGCTCTGCATGTCAGGGGTTCAGCAGTATATTCAAAATTGAAAACATAATCTCGATCACTTTTTAAAGACAATTCAGAACACCTACCAGAGATCAGACTGAGTTAGCATTTTGAGTGAAGGGACACAAAAATTGTGCTCTGCCCCCAAACTGAAAGGTCTTCCTCCACAACTACAGTGAACCCCACAGTATACTGGGCAAGGGGTCTTATCTGCAAGATGTCCATCCACTCATCATCCCTCCCCAATACAGAACCTACAGAAGAACCAAGACCAATCTGCATAAACCATTTAATCCAAAGACAGCATGCACTTGGATTGCGAACTTGGATTGTGAACAGCACCCTGTTCGCTTGGTCAGTGTTGACAAAATGCTGAAAGTCCTCAGGCCTCTGCCATTTCAACTCCTAGAACTTGAACTTGTGGGCTGCTGAAATAACGCATAAATGTCTCCTGTTAGCCGCACATCTCTTTCTCCACCTTTAGAATGCTTTCCTCTATTTGATCACTTTTCAAGTATTCATGGTAAGTCATAATTCCAAAATAATTTTGAGAGCAAAAGAAAATAAATACACCCAGCCTAGGAGATAAAAAAAAGTTATGGGACTAGTTTAGACAAGATTATGACACTTATCATTCAACTAAAACCATAACATAATAAAGAATTTTACGCATTACATGGTCCTCTTTTCTTAACATAAAGGGATAAATGGCACACTTCTCATATCCAGCAACATAAGGTACTCAAATCTATTCAGATGGTTCTACTAAAATTGGGAGAATTAGGAAAAAGAAAAGATGCTTACTAACTGGAAAAGTTCATGTATTTTTAAAGTTTTATTTTACATACGCAGGTTTGTTACATGGGTATATTGTCCCCAAGTAGTGAGCATAGTACCCAATGGGTAGTTTTTTAACCCACACCCCGTCCCTCCCTCTCCCCTCTAGTAGTCCCCAGCGTCTATTGTCCCCATGTTTATGTCCATGTATGCTCAATCCTTAGCTCCCACTTGTAAGTGAGAACACATGGTATTTTTTCTGTTCCTGCATTAATTAGCGTAGGATTCTGGCCTCCAGCTCCATCCAAGTTGCTGTAAAGGACATGATTTTGCTTTTTAATGGCTGCATAGTATTCCATTGTGTACACGTACCACATTTTCTTAATCGAGTCCACCATTGATGGCCACCTAGGTGGATTTCATGTCTTTGCTGTTGTGAATAATGTGGGGATGAACATACATGTGCATGTGTCTTTTTGGTACAATGATTTGTTTTCTTTTGGATATATACCCAGCATTGAGATTCCTGGGTTGAATGGTAGTTCTGTTCTAAGTTCTTTGAGAAATCACAAAACTGCTTTCCACAGTGGTTGAACTAATCTACATTCCCACCAAAAATGTATAAGCATTCTCTGCAACCTCACCAACATCTGATGTTTTCTGACTTTTTGATAATAGCCATTCTGACTGGTGTGAGATGGCATCTCACTATGGTTTTGATTTGCATTTCTCTGATGATTAGTGATGATGAGCATTATATCATATGCTTGTTGGCTGCTTATATGTCTTCTTTTGAGACATGTCTGTTTATGTCTTTCATTCATTTTTTAGGGGGCTTATTTGTTTTTTAGTTCAGAAATTTCTGAGTCTTGGTTGCAAATGTCAGAAACCAATTTCAAGGTGGTTTAGGGTAAGTGGATTTATCAAGAACATCCTCCAGGTGCCCCATAGAGCCAAACAGAGCAGTGGGCTGGATCACAGGAGCCCTAGGAGGCAAAGCATTCAGGGCTCTCACACTCTCTTACCACTTCTTCCCTCTCCCTCTCTCTGCCAAGTTGAGAGCACCATGGTGAGGGCACCAAGGTGAGGGCACCATGGCAGCCAAACACTCCCAAGATTCTACTGCTGAAAAGAAAGTCTCTCTGGATCCCAAATCCAAAAAATTATAATTGTTGAGTATCCACCACTGAACTTAACAATGGTGCCAGGAGATCATTGGAATCATAGCTAATCACCCAAGACCATTTGAATGCAGCAGAGAGAGTGGGGGAATGATGGAACAGATTCTATGAGAAAAGGGAGAAAAATTGGGATAAGCAGTGAAAACAAAATGTATTCTCTACATACAGGCAGGATTTCCCATGGTAGTAATTATGACCCTCTTTCAGTTATCCATGCCTTGGGCATAGCTAATGAGCAGCAGCTGGGGTAAGCGGAAGCAGAGTTACAGACAATCAGCAAGCATTTGCCAAACCCTTGCAACATGGACTGTGATATAGTTTGGATGTTTTGTCCCCTTCAAATCTCATGCTGAAATGTGACCCCCACCTGATTTCAAATTATACTACAGAGTTACAGTAACCAAAACAGCATGGTACTGACATAAAAACAGACACACAGACTAATAGAACAGAACAAAGAACCAAGAAACAAACAAATCCACATGCCTAGAGTTAACTTATTCTTCACAAGATGTCAAAAACATACACTGGGGAAACTCAGTCTCTTCAATAAATAGTGCAGGGAAAACTGGGGATCTGTATGCAGAAGAATGAAACTAGACCCCTATCTCCTGCCACATATAAAAATCAACTCAAAATTGTTTAAACACTTAAATTAAACATTGGAGACACTCTTCAGGACATTGGTCTGGGCAAAAATTTCTTGAGAGTACTTGAGAGTACTAATAAGTCACAAACACGGGCAACCAAATGGACAAATGGGATCACATCAAGTTAAAAAGCTTCTGCACAGCAAAGGTAACAATCAACAAAGTGAAGAGACAACTCACGGAATGGGAGAAAGTATTTGCAAACTACCTATCTAACGAGGGATTAATAACCAGAACATATAAGGAACTCAAACAACTCTACGAGAGAAAAATCTAATAATCTGATCAAAAATGGGCAAAAGTACATACAAATGGCAAACTAGTATGTGAAAAAGTGCTCAACCTCATTCATTATCAGAGAAATGCAAATCAAAACTACAATGAGATATCATCTCACCTCCGTTAAAATGGTTTTCATCCAAATGACAGGCAATAATAAATGCTTGTGAAGATGTGGAGAAAGGGGGAACCCTTATACACTCTAATGCAAATTAGTACAAATACTATGGAGAAGAGTTTGGAGGTTCCTCAAAAATCTAAAAATAGAGCTGTCATATGATCTAGCAACCCCACTTCTATGTATCCAAAAGAAAGGAAATCAGTATATCAAAGAGATGTCTGCCATCTCTGTTGCAGCAGTATTTACAATAGCCAAGATTTGGAAATAACTTAAATGTCCATCAATAGATGGACATCAAAAGATGACATTTAAGGATAAAGAAAATGTGGTACATATACACTATAGAGTACTATTCAGCCATTAAAAAAAAAGAGAATGAGATCCTGTCATTTGCAACAACATGGATGGAACTGGAGATCACTATGTTAAGTGAAACAAGCCAGACACAGAAAGATAAACATTGCATCTTATCATTTACTTGTGGGATCTAAAAGTCAAAACAATTGAACTAATGGAAATAGAGAGTAGAAGAATGGTTACCAGAGGCTGGGAAGGAGAGTGAGGGTTGTTGGGGGAGGTAGGGATGGTTAATACATACAAAAAAAATAGAAAGAATGAATAAGACCTACTATTTCATAGCACAACAGGGAGACTATAGTCAAAAACAATTTAATTGTACATTTTAAAATAACTAAAAGAGTATAATTGGATTGTTTATAACAAAAAGGATAAATAGTTGAGGTGATGGATACCCCATTTACCCTGATGTGGTTATTAACACATTGCATGCCTGTATCAAAATATCTCAAGTAGCCCATTAATATATATACCTACTATGCCATCACAAAAATTAACAATTAAAAAAATAAAAATAAAAACAAAGTGATCCCCAGTGTTGAAGGTGGAGCCTGGTGGGAGGTGTTTGGGTGATGGGGGCACATTCCTCATTAATGGCTTGTGCCCTCTCCACAGTCAGCAGTTCACATGGGATCTGGTTGTTTAAAGAGTCTGGGAGCTCCCCCTTCTCTCTCTTGCTCCCTCTCTCACCACTGGCTCCCCTTCACCTGCTGCCATCATTGGAAGCTTCTTAAGGCCTCACCAAAAGCAGAAGCTAGCACCATGCTTCCTAGACAGCCTGTAGAGCCATGAGGCAAAATAAATCTCTTTTCTTTGTGAATTACCTAGCATCAGGTATTCCTTTGGAGCAATGCACATGAACTAACACAAGCCCAGTAGGACAGAAAGGTAAAACGTGGTCCCTAAACTCATGGAGCTTAGGTTCTCAGGATAGAGGAAAAAAGGAGTAGATTTAACTGGGGGAACTTTGTGACATCAGTTAGGGTCGCAGCCAAGTAATTCAGCCTGGTCAGGAGGGTGGTGAGATAGCAGATGGTATTAAAAAGGATGTGTGTGTGCAACTCTCAGAGCAGGATTGTGGGGCACGGCCACAGGGAAAGAAGCAGCAAACACTTCCTGCATGCAGACCACCAGGGGTTTATGGTACAGAAAGTGGATCCACCTCCCAAGGCTAATGCCACATGTCCCCTAACATCTCTGATGAAAAGGTACCATCTTTATATGAATATTCCAGCAAGTGCTAATAATGCTATTGTTCCTGTCACTTATGACAATTCCTTATATAACTTCCCAGAAAGATGGTCTGACCTGGACCTGGAATTCTGGGAGGTTCAGAGAAGCAAATATCCTTATCCAAGGGATAGCACGGGGACCCCAGGACTCTGCCTTAAGACTTCAGACCATCATCTCTGCCATCCATAGGTCTGCGCTGGGTGCAAGTCACCAGATCCGTTATCGGGAAACCAAAACGGCCACTTTGTGAGAATCACCCTTCTCCTTGAGCACCCCTGCCAGGTGTGCTGGGAGATTCACATGGACCTCACTGGAGGAAAATCCAGTACTAGTCAATCAGTGGCAAGTGGACAAGGCACTCATATTACAAAGGATTCACACCATGAATAATTTATTTTGGACTTCCCTTCAATATCAAGATCCCATACATATTCTTTTCTTCTTTGAGAGAGAGTTCCGCTTTTGCTGCCCAGGCTGGAGTGCAGTGCTCACTGCAACCTCCGCTTCCTGGGCTCAAGCAATTCTCCTGCCTCAGCCTCTGGAGTAGCTGGGATTACAGGTGTGTGCCACCATGCCCGGCTAATTTTTGTATTTTTAGTGGAGACAGGGTTTCACCATGTTGGTCAGGCTGGTCTTGAACTCCTGACCTCAGGCGATGCACCCACCTCAGCCTCCCAAAGTGCTGGGATTACAGTCGTGAGCCACCACGCCTGGCCACAGATTCTTAAATGAATCAATTTCCAAAAGTTTGTTTCCCATATGAAGTTTCAGAAATATGCAAAACATGCCATATAATTAGAGCCTGTAGAACTCTAGGAAGACTGGAGCTGGAAGTGGCTGCAGGTATATGTAAGCCCAATGACTTTTCTAACTGAAGTCTGTAGAAGTATCACCTATGACACCTGTCAAAAAGACCTCCATGTGCCTTCCCCAGGCAGTCTGATTCTGAAGACCTGGGGCAGACCCAGCAAGCCTGATCCTGGACATCCATGAATCCCACTGCTGGGGAAACAGAAGCAGGATAGCTTCAGTGACTCCCGGAATCACACAAAGCCTGGACAGAGCTGGGACTAGAACCCAGAGCTCTGATGCTCAAAATGCTGCCTCTAGTTCAGTAACTGCTTTTCTAGAATGCCTAGATGATGAATGGCTTCAACAACTGGAATATTTTATCTCTAATTCTGATAAGCAACAATTATTTCCCAGAGGGTGGGGCAAATAGAATATAAGGCAGAAGATAAGGATGTTTTATAAATTGGAAGAGAAGCCTCCAGCCCCTCATTAATCCACTCTGCTTTGCTCTAAACTAAAGAGGATTGCATTTCCTTTTTTTTTTTTTTTTTACTTTGAAATAATAGACTGAAAGAAAAGGTTCCAGAAGAAAATCCAAATGAACGCCCAAGCCATGTTCTCCCACAAAAGAATACTGAGCAAACTTTTAATGCAGACGATCCTGGAACAATTTAATAGCTAAGTGATCCATGATTTTTCTTAACATCTATCCTCATTAAAAGAGAGAGAGAGAGAGAGAGGGAGAGAAAAAAGAAGCTGAGAAATATCTTTCAAACCCGATGAATTCAATGCCACTTCTTTTTCTTTTACTTAATTTTCCAGGTATCTCAGCATGATCTGAATAAATTATGCTGACAATACCATAATATAAATGATAAATCATCAACACAATTTTAGTGATATATTGCGGGAAATGTAAATAATAACCAGGGCTGCTAATTGGCTTGCTTCTTGGGAACAAAGCTGTGACCGCGTGGCTGTGCC
Organism: Pan paniscus; assembly: GCF_029289425.2. NCBI lineage: Eukaryota > Metazoa > Chordata > Mammalia > Primates > Hominidae > Pan > Pan paniscus. The sequence continues at coordinate 37,811,531 of NC_073269.2, forward strand.
AGTCTTGGCTCCGTCATTAAGTATTTCTGCTGGTAGGTTGTTTCTGCTGATCTGGAGAGGAAAGCGCAGCCTCGCAGGCAAACCTTTGTGTGAAACTTCTTCTGGCAAGAGCAAGGGCTTAAGAGAGAGAGACCGTGGTGAGTTGCAGGCGATACTTTCTTTGTTCCTCCAGAGTGCCTGTGGGTTGCAAGTTGGCCTCGCTTCCCGTGCAAAACTGTGTTCCCCTAGAAGCAGCAGTAAGACTGAGACAAGGGAAATCTCTTCAAGTCAGTTAAGTTGCTGAATCTTTCCAAAAACTCTTCTGACTCATTTTGATTTCTTCCTCTCTTTTTTTTTGCTTTGATAACGATTTGATTACAACTTCATTTGACCAGAAACATAAGCTGTTTCTATGTGCTTCTTATTTTGAAAATACCTTGTTAGCATTCATCATATGTTTATGGAGCTTAAAAATATATTTTGTTTCCTTTTCCCAAACAAACCCTTCTGCTTTCTAACAGGGTTGGGCTTCTTATCTACAGTGTTCCCTCTGTGTCAAACGATGTCTTCAGAAAAAAATAACCTGGGGTGTAGTGGGTACATTCATTCATTTACTGAGCATACCAGACCAGGGTTTGAGTCCTGAGAGGACACCATATGAATCCCAGGGGCAGGTTTCCACTCTTAGGTTCTTACATCCTAGTGGGAGGGGCAGGCAGAGAAAGAAGAAACATAATACATTTTAAAAACTGATTTGAGATCATGTTGTTTAAAACAATATAGAGCAATAAGACAGAGAGGAGCAGGTGTGATAGATGGTTCCAGGTGGCCTCCACAAGGAAGTGACATTGGAGTTGGGGCTTGGGGGACCAGAAGGAGCTGGCCATGCAAAGGTCTAGGGAAACTGTGTTCCAGACAGAGGGGCAGCATGTGCAAAGGCCCTGAGGCTGGAACAGTCTATTAAGTGTGAGGGAGGGGAAAAAAAGGCAGCAACTGGGGAACTGGTTTCTCACTGCAGCATGATGGTACCCCAGGGGACCATTTGAAAAAAGAGGAGTTCCTTTCTGCCACACCAGGGGTCGCTGCACAAGACTCCACCCCCATAGCTCCCACTTCACCTCATACCTTTCATCAGTGGGGCTGTGACTTCAGAGCTTCCAGGAATGCAGCTCCCATAACCCGTCTTCCCCCAGCTCCTTGTGCTCGGGATTTGAATGTGTTTCCTCCTCCAACCTGCTGGCTTCCTAAGAGTAGAGTCATTCTCCTTAAAGATTGGCCAGCTCATCACTGATGTGATCTAGCTCAGAGTGGGTCCTGGAGGCCACTGCCGGGGACTGGGCCTGGATTGTGGTTTCTGTGTTCGTAGCCACTGTACTATTCCATTCTTGTGCTGCTAATAAAGACATACCCAAGTCTGGGTAATTTCTGAAGAAAAAGAGGTTTAATGGACTCACAGTTCCATGGGGCTGGGGAGGCCTCACAATCATGGTGTAAGGTGAAAGGCACGTCTTACATGGTGGCAGGCAAGAGACAGTGTGTGCAAGGGAACTCTCCTTTATTAAACCATCAAATCTTGTGAGACTTATTCACTATCACAAGAACAACACGGGAAAGACCTGCCCCCATGATTCAATTACCTCCCACCGGGTCCCTCCCATGACATGTGGGAACTGTGGAAGCTACAATTCAGAACGAGATTTAGGTGGGGACTCAGCCAAACTATATCAGCCACTTTGGGTTCCAGACACAAAAGCGCCCAGCCAGGAGCCTCTGATGGGATGCTTCTTGCTACACCCGGGCCCTGGCCTGCTGCCCCTTGTTTATCGGCCAGCAAATCTGGCAACTCACCACCCTAGGAGTATGAGAGCATGACATGTGAGGTCCCTGACACCTGAAAGTGAAGCCACCAATGCATTCCCTGGAGAGATCCCTTAAGTGGCTCACAGCAGAGAGCAACTGCCTTGATGAAAATTTCTGAAGACTAAAGAACTGCCCCTAAATATTCCTGTCTCAAATGAGCTGGCAGCTCTACTTCCTTCTAAGAGTTAACTTGGACACTGGCCTGCACCTTAGAGAAGGTCCCATGAAGTCAACCAGCAGCTGAATAAGGGCAGCTTTTACTGTCAAAAATTATCAAGACAGGGACTGTGGCCAAACAGAAGAGCTGCAGGTTTAGCAACTCTCTTCTTGCAGCCGTCATTTCTAGGCCTCCATCTCACCATCATCAAAACCATTTATTAAGCACTCCATCTGCATAGAGCTCCCATTTAGGCCTGGGATAGAGTGAGTCTGTTAGACAAAAGGTCCCCATCACAGAGTTATGGGCCCATCACAGACAGACAGTGATGAGGCAGACTAGCTAATTAAGGCAGGCATTAAGCCAAGAGGCAGAGTTACAAAGCATTTGCACTGGACACAGGCAGAAGAGTCCAAAGGTCCTAGTGGGGAGGAGAGGTGGGGAAGGAGGGCCTCATGCAACTCTGCCATTTGGATTTCAAAGGCTTCCTTATCCAATGAAGAGCCATGTCCATTGGATTCAAAGTCAAAGGATGATCATTATTGTTTTTTCATTTCAATAGCTTTTGGGGTTCAATAGGTTTTTGGTTACATGAATGAATTCTATAGTACTGAATTCTAAGATTTTAGTGCACCCACCTGTCACCCGAGTAGTGTACATTGTACCCAATATGTAGGTTTTTAAATCCCGCCCACTTCCCACCCTCCCCCTAATCTCCAAAGTCCATCATATCACTCAGTCTTTGTGTTCTCATAGCTTAGCTCCTACTTGTAAGTGAGAACACGCAGTGTTTGGTTTTCCATTCCTGAATTACTTCACTTAGAATAATGGCCTCCAGCTCAATCTAAGTTGCTATAAAATACATTATTTAGTTCCTCTTTATGGCTGAGTAATATTCCATGGTGTATATGTACCACATTTTCTTTATCTACTCATTGGTCAATGGGCACTTAGACTGGTTCCATATCTTTGCAACTGTGAGTTGTGCTGCTATAAACATGCACGTACAAGTGTCTTTTTCATATAATAACTTCTTTTCTTTTAGTTACATACCCAGCAGTGGGATTGCTACATCGAATAGTAGATCTACGTTTTGTTCTTTAAGGAATCTCCATATCGTTTTCCATACAAGTTGTACTAATTCACATTCCCACCAGCAGTGTAAAAGTGTTCCCTTTCACCACATCCACACCAACATCTATTGTTTTTTGACTTTTTAGTTATGTCCATTCTTATAGGAAGGAGGTGATAGCTCATTGTAGCTGTAATTCGCATTTCCCTGATAATTAGTGACGTTGAACATTTTTTTTCATATGTTTAAGAAATGGCTTTCCTGTCCATTGCCTTTGTTTGAGTTCCTTATAGATTCTAGACACTAGTCTTTTCTCACCTGCACAGTTTGCAAATATTTTCTCCCCTTCTGTGGGTTGTCTGTTTACTCTGCTGATTATTATTATTATTATTATTATTATTGTGCAGAAGCATTTTAATTTAATTATGTCCCATTTATTTATTTTGATTTTTGTTACATTTGCTTTTGGGGTCATGGTCATGATCCTTTGCCTAGGCCAATGTTCAGAGAGTTTTTCCAATGTCATCTTTCTGAATTTTTGTGGTTTCAGGTCTTAGATTTAAGTCTTTGATCTATTTTGAGTTGATTTTTGTATGAGGTAAGATATGGGGATCTAGTTTTATTCTTCTACATGTGGCCTATCCATTTTCCCAGCACCATTTATTAAATAGGTTGTCTTTTCCTCAATTTATGGTTTTGTATGCTTTGTTGAAGATTAGTAAAAAAAAAAAAAAAAAAAAAATTGTGTACCAGACTTCCACTTCAGGAGCAACATGGCATAGCCTCACCCTCCCCTTCCAATGACCTCTAAATATAATTAAATACTGTGGAATTTATTCAATAGACAATGTTAGAAGGACTCTAAAGGCTGGAAAGAAGAGGATGGACTACCTAGGAGACTTGGAGCTTGAATGCCAATGTGGTGAGTTCCGCAGATTTTCTTTGCATCTTCCATATACTACTACACTAGGCTTCAGAGGAGCTTGCAACCGAGAACTGCCAACAAGTACACACACACAAACCTGCATGCACAAAAGGGAAGCCAAGGCACTGGGCATGAGGAAAGCCAACAAAGACCATGTGGGAAATTCCAACCCTGCTGCACAACCCAGGCCCAGAACAATGGTCTGTTTGTTAAGCACAGTGGCAGCAAAGCCCAGTCATGCCAACCCTTGTCTTACAACCAGGGTCCTGAAGGGTAGTCTGATCTGTCCTCAGTGGCAACAGCAAAGCTCCAGGATAGCCTAGACTCTACTCCATAACCAGACTTCAGTGGACAGGCCAATCTGCAATCAGCAGCCAACAGCAGCAGCAGCGAAGCCCCATGTCTCCCTGGTCTCCAACCAGGAGCATGAGGAGACTCAGGCCCAGCATCTCCTGCCTTTCCTCCCCAGAAGGTCACCCAGTGACAGCAGCCATCCCAGAGAAGCAAGCATCTTATTTTTTCTACATTTGACACCATCAGAAATTGCTCAGGAGCCCCAGCAGCACCTGAAGCATGAAACAGACTAGAACAGCATCACAGGGCTCAAAAATCTAAACTGTCACTGGAACTAAAGTTCACAAAAGTGGGCCAGAAATTGCACACTAAACCCAAACAGAGTGACTGCCCACTGAAATAGAAGATTGAAATAGGATTATTAGTGCTCTGCCATAATAATCAAAATATACAAGATACAATCTAATTCACTCCTCATACCAAGAACCAGAAAAATCATAATTAGAAAGAAATAAGGCAATCAACTAACACCCATACCAAGTTGCATCTGATGCTGAATTTATCTGACAAAGGGTTTAGAACAACCATGGTAAAAATGCTTCAACAAGCAATTACAAATTCATATGAAACAAATGAAAAAGTGGAAAAAAATACAAGTTGTAAAAGCCACCAAATTGAAATTATATAACCGAGAAAAAAAATCCCAAATAAAAAATCCATTGGTAAGTTCAGTAGTAAACTGGAGATGACAGAGGACAGAAGCAATGAACATAAAGACAGATCAATAGAAGTTACTCATTCAGAACAACAGAGGGACAAATTTAACAGAGCCTCAGGGATCTGTGGGAAAATAACCAAAGGTCTAACCTTTATATTATCAGAATCCCAGAAGGAAAAGAGACAGTGGACTGAAAAAGTATTTGAAAGAAATAATAGTTAAAAACTTCCAAAATTTGGTAAAAATAAATAAATAAATAAATAAATAAATAAATAAATAAACCTGCAGATTTTTGAAGCTGGGCAAGTTCCAGATATAAACCTGAAGAAATCCACTCCAAGACACATCACAACACTGAAAACTAAACACAACAAAAATAACATTAAAGAGAGAAATAATGTATTACCAAAGGAAAAAAACACCAATTTAAATGACAATGGATTTTTTTTTATCTGAAGCTATGGAGGCCAGAAGAAAGTAGCACAATATTTTTCAAGTTTTGGGGAAAAAAAAAGAAGAAGAAGAAAAGAACTGTCAACCTTAAATCCTATATCCAGCAAAACTGCCCTTCAGGAATAACGAAAAAATAATGACTTTTTCAGACAAATAAAAACTAAGATAATTTGGAGCACACCTACCCTTTGAGAAGGGGTAAGGAAAGCTGTCCAAACAAAAAGAAAAGAACAACAGAAAAAGAATATAATATTTGAAGAAGAAACAATGGAATGGGCAAAAACAGAAGTCAACATAATAAGACCATCCTTCAACTCATGAGTTTCTTTGTGGTTAAAGCAACAGCTACAACACCATCTAAGGTGGTGATAAAGGTATATAAAACAAATACTTTAAAACAATTATATTTTAAAAGTGGAGAGGATAAGGGTGCCTAAATAGAAGTAAGGTCTATATACACTTCACTTTAGGTGCTAAAACTTAAATATCTTACCATTATGTCTATGGTAAGATTTACAGTAACCACTAAGAAAACTGTACAAGGTGACATATTCAAAAATATTAGAAATAAATCAAAATGGGACTGTGAAAATTTTGAATTAATCCACAGAAAGGGAAGAAAAATAAAAACAGAACAAAAAAATACCACAGGAACAAATAGAAAACAACTAATAAAAAAGCAAACCTAAATCTTAACATGTCAATAATTACTTTATGTGTACATGGTCCAAACACAGCTAAAAGATAGTGATTTAGCAGAGTAAACAAAAAATATGACCCAATACATGCTGTCTACAAGAAACTCACTTTAAATGTTACAACTAGGTAGATTGAGTGTAAAAGAATGGAAGGAAAAAAATATGCATATATCTTGGAATAAATAATCAAAAAATCACAAGAGTAGGTATTCAGATGAAGGGACTTTGAAGCGAGTGTGTGTGTGTGTGTGTGTGTGTGTGTATGACAAAAAGAAACATGATGTAATGAATCTGCAAGAAGATATAACATTCTTAATTGTGTATGCACCACATAACAGAACATCAAAATACATGAAGCAAAAACTGATAGACTTGAAATGAGAAATAGAAAAATCCACAATTATAGTTAGAATTTCAACATCCCACTATTGGCAACTGATAGAAATACTAGATAGAAAATGAGGCAGGATATAAAAGAACTGAACACCATCAACCAACAGAATCTATTTGACATTTATAAAACATTCCCCCATCCAGCAGCAGCAGCAGAATACATGTTCTTTTCAAGCATCCTTGAAAAATTTACCAAGGTAGACTATATCTTGAGTCATGAAACAAACCTCAGCAAATTTAAAAGAATTTTAAATTTTAAATCCTTTTAAATCATACAGACTATTTTTTTACCATGATGGAATCAAACTAGAAATTATAAGAGAAAGGCAACAGGAAAACCTCCAATAATTGGAAATTAAACAACGCATTTCTAAATAATCCATGGCTCAAGAGGAAGTCTTATTAAAAATACATAACACAGGCCAGGCATGGTGGCTCACACCTGTAATCCCAGCGCTTTCGGAAGCCGAGGTGGGCAAATCACTTGAGCCCAGGAGTTCGAGACCAGCCTGGCCAACATGGTGAAACCCTGTCTCTACTAAAAATATAAAAATTAGTCGGGCATGGTGGTGTACACCTGTGCACCTGTAATCCTAGCTACTTGGGAGGCTGAAGCATGAGAATCATTTGAACCCAGGAGGCAAAGGATGCAATGAGCTGAGATCTTTCCACTGCTCTCCAACCTGAGTGACACAGGGAGACCCCGTCTCAGAAAAAAAAAAAAGTAGAACAAAATTAAAATAAAAACAAACCATATCAAATTTATGAGATCAAGCTAAAGTAATAGTAAGAGTAATATTTGTATTAGTAAATATAGTTGACCCCTGAACAATATGAGGGTTAGGGGTACTGGACCCCAACCCATGCCATGTAGTAAAAAAAGTGTGTATAATTTTTGACTCCCAAAAAAATAACTACTAACAGCCTGTTATTGACCAGAAGCCTTACCAATAATATAAACAGTTGATACACACACTTTATATGTTATATATATTATATAATGTATTCTTACAAGAAAGTATGCTAGAGAAAAGAAAACACTATCAAGAAAATCATAAAGAAGAGAAAATATATTTACTATTTGTTAAGAGGAAGTGGATCATTGTAAAGGTCTTCATCCTCATCATCTTCCCATTGGGTAAACTGAAAAGAAGGAGGGAAAGGAGGCATTGGTCTTGCTGTCTCAGGGGTGGCACAGGCAAAAGAGGTGGAGGAGGTGGAAAGGGAGCAAGAGAGGCAGACCACACTGAGTATAATTTTATGGAAATAGATCATCATTTCTGTCTGACTTCTTTGCTTCTTCATTTCTCTAAAAATGTTTCTATATGGTATGAATTCTTCTTCTACCATTTGCTTTCATTTCATTGCCCCTGTCACAAAAGAGTCCATGTTGTTAAAGAAGTCAACAGCAGTCGTAAATAATTGGAATCCTTTCACCGGACTGCCTAATGTCAACCTGTTTTCTGGCACTGCTTCTTCTATATCTTCCTCATAATCTGGCACTGGTTTGGAAACACCTACTGCAAGCCTTCTTCTGTTAACTCCTTTGATGTGGCATCTATTAGTTCTTGAATTTCTCCAAGATCTGTATCTTGAAACCCTTCATGCTTCCCCCACCATTTTGGCCATATCCACAGTCTCTTTCAAGATGTCCTTGATTGGCTCTGTCACATATCTGGTGAAGTCATGCATAACATCTGGACACAGTTTTCTCCAGTAGAAATGTATTGCTTTGGGCTGGATGGTTTTCATGGCTTTCTATAACAACGATGGTATCTTCATGGAATGGTATAATCTTTCCAGACTTTCATGATGTTCTCTCTATCAACGTTCCTCTCTTCCATAGTATGACAATCCTTTCTACAGAGTGTCATGTTTAATGAGCTTTAAAGGTCCTTATGTCCCCCTGATCTAGAGGCTGAAGTAGAGACATTGTGTTTGGGAGCAAGTAGGATGCCTTCAGTGTTGAACTCATTGGGGTTCTGGGTGGCTAGGGGCATGGTCCAATTTCAAAATAATTTTAAAAGACAGTTCCTAACTGCCAAGGTACTTCCTGACTTTAGAGACAATGCATCTTTGGAACTAACCCCCTCCACTGCCTCCCCCCGAAAAAAAGAGTTCTCATTGTCCAGGCCGTCTTGTTACAGGACAACCAAAAGACTGGTAGCTGGTGTTTACCCTTTCCTTTCAAGGCTCAGGGGTTAGTAGCTTTATAGATAAGAGCAGTCCTGATCATAAATCCAGTGCATTTTCATAAAACAGTAAAGTTAGCCTGTCCCTTCCTGCCTTAAATCCTGGTGCTGGGGCTGGCTTCTCTTCCTTATGAATAGATGCTTTTTAAGGCTTTTTTAAAAATCAGAATAAGGAGCTTTTGTCTGCGTTAAAAACCTGTTCAGGCAGATATCCTTTCTTCTCAATGATTTTGTTAATAGTTCCTGGAAACTCATCTGCTGCCTCTTGGTCAGCAGAAGGTGCTTCTCCTGTTATCTTTATATTTTTTAAGCTAAATCTCTTTCTAAAATTATAACATCATCCTTTGCTGGCAATAAATTCTCCAGCTTTAGATTATTCGCATTCCTTTTGCTTTAAGTTGTCACATAATGATTTCCCATTTTCTCGAATCATGTTAGAGTCTATAGGTATGCCTTTCTTATAGCAATCCTGCACCCACATAAAAGCTGCATTTTCAATACAATAATAAAAAGCATTTCACAAAAAGTTACCAGGTTTTTGTGCCTACTGGTATAGCTGAAAAGACAGCTTCACAAGTTTCCTTTTCTTTTTTTGCTATGGTCCTTTGCCTGGAATCATTTGTCTTGAAATGGCAGATGACTGAGCACACTGGCACATGCCTGAAGTCCCAGACACTTGGGAGGCTGCGGCAGGAGGACTGCTTGAGCCCAAGAGCTCAAGTCCAGCCTGGGCAACAAAGCAAGATCCCATTTCTTAAAAAAAAAAAGAAAGAAAGAAAAAAAGGAAGGAAGGAAGAAAATGGCGGGCAACAGCAGCTTTAGACCTCAATCTATGGCACCTATCAAGCAATTAAACTTTTTCTTGTAATGTCGTGACTTTTTTCTACTTCTTGGGAGCACTTCCAGCATCACTAGTGGCACTTAGAATGGGCCCCAGAGTGTTATTCAAGGTTTAAGGTATTGCACTAAACACTATGGGAAATAGATGAGAACCACAAGAAATCACTTTTTACTGAGACACAAACTGCTCATGGGGAGATGATTAACCTCTCACAGCACTATAAATAGATACCCTTAACACTAGCTCACCACAATAGCAACAAGAGGAGGCTGCTAAATTATTACAATAGTCTAACACACGCTACAATTACATTTTATGCAGGTATAATTTAATATTGCATCCTTACATTTGTTTACATTTCTCTCAACTATGAACGGTGTCTGTGTTTACGTATGTAAGTTCTGATAAATTTTAACTTTTTCTAACAGATGTGTGTATATTTTATGGTAGTAAGTGATAAAGTAGACTAGTATTTACATATATTTTATGCATGCATAATATACTGAACTTTAAAAAAATGATATTTCTAGCTCATACAGTTTGTGAATTTTTTCAAATTGTTGCAAATTCCCAAAAAATTTTCCAGTATACTTATTGAAAAAAAAAACCACATATAAATCACAGTTCAAAACCATTGTTCAAGGGTAAACTGTGCTTACATTAGAAAAGAGAAAAGCTTTCCAATCAATAATCTAAATTCTTACTTTGTGAAACTAGTAGAAGAACAAGATAAACCTAAGGCAAGCATACAAAAGGAAACAATCAAATGAAAAGCAGAAATCAATGAAAGGAAAATAAGAAAATAAAGGAAATAATTAGAACGAATAGCTGGTTATTTTTTAAAAAATTAATAAATTGATAAATGTCTAGGCAAGCTAACCAAGAAAAAAAAAGAGATGACACAAATTACCAACATCAGAAATGAAATAAGACTCATCACTACTGTTCCTACAAAGATTAAAAGAATAATTTAAAAATTCTGTGAACTATTCTATACTCATAAATTTTTTAACTTAGATGAGATGGATTGATTCTTGAAAGACACAAATTACTAAAACTTACACAAGAAGAAACAAATAATCTAAGTAGGCCTACATTTATTAAAAAATTGAATTAATCATTAACAAACTTCCAAAAAAAAGAAAGCATCAGGCCTGGATGGATTCACTGAAAAATTCTACCAAATATTTATGGTAAAGACTATGCCAGTTCTCTACAATCTCTTCCAGAAAATAGAAGCAAGATGCTTAGTAACAGGCCAGCATAACCTTTGACAAAATCCAACACATAATCACAAGAAAACTCTCAGCTAGCTGGGAACTGCCTTAATATGAGAGAGAACATCTACCAAAAATAAATAGCACCATACATAACAGGGAAAAAACAGACATTTTCCCTATAAAGTTGTCAACAAAGCAAAGATATCCTGTCTTGCCACTCTTATTCAGCAGCATACTTGAAGTCTTATCCAGTGCAATAAGAAAAGAAACAGAAACAAACTTTATAAGACTGGAAAGGAACAAGTAAAATTGTCTTTGTTCAAAGATGACATTATTATCAATGTAAAACATCCCAAAGAATTGATCAAAAACTAAAACAAAACAAAGCAAAACAAATCTCCTGGATTTAATAAGTGAGTATAAAAGGTTACAGGATACAAGATTAATATACAAAAGTCAATTGCTTTCCTATATACCACAATGAACAATTGAAATGTGAAATTCAAAAATACTATCAGTCAGGTATGGCAGCTTAAGCCTGTAATCCCATCACTTTGGGAGGCCAAGGCAAAAGAATTGCTGGAGTCCAGGAATCCAAGATCAGCCTAGGAAACATAGTGAATACACCATCTTTACAAAAAATAAAAATAGGCATAGTGTCACATGCTAGCAGTCTCAGTTGCCCAGGAGGCTGAGGTGGGGGAATCACTTGAGCCCGGGAGGTAAAGGCTACAGTGACCCATGATTGCATCACTGTACTCCAGTCTGGGGAACAGAGTGAGACTCTGTCTCAAATAAATAAATAAATAAATAAATACGGTTTATAATGGCACCCAAACAATGAAATACTTAGGAATGAAATTAATAAGATACGTATAGTATCTGTGCAGAAAACAATAAAACTGTGATTTTAAAAAATCAAAGATCTAAATAAATGGAAGGATATTCCATGTTCATGGACTGGAAGACTCAATATTGTTAAAATGTCAGTTCTTCCCAACTTGATCTATAGATTCAATGCAATCCCAATCAAAATTGCAGGAAGCTGTTTCATAGATAGTCACAAACTGATTCTAAAGTTCATGTGGAAAGGCAAAATACATACAATGGCTCATGCAATACTGAATAAAAACAAAGTTGGAAGACTCACACAACCAAATTTTAATACTTATTATAAAGGTATGGAAATCAAGACAGTATGGTATTAATGAAAAAGCAGACACATAGATCAAGTGTAATAGACTAAAAAGCCCAGAAATAGAGCCACACAAATATAGTCAACAGATCTTTGGCAAAAGAGCAAAAGCAATTCAAGGGAAAAGAAGTATTTTCAACAAATGGTTCTGAATCAATTGGATGTGCATATTTAAAAAGAATATAAACACATACCTTACACTTTTCATCAAAATTAATTCAAACTTGATCATAAACCTAAATGCAAAATATAAAAGTATAATAAACATCCAGAAGAAAACATGAGAAAAAATCTAAGTGACTTTGGGTTTGGCAATGAGTGTTTAGATACACCAAAAGTATAATCCAAACTTAATGTTATATAAAAATTAATAAGTTAAATTTTATTAAAACAAAAATTTATAAGATACATATAGTTTCTGTGTATAGTCTGGGATAAAATATTTGCAAAACACATCGAATGACTTTGGGTTTGGCAATGGGAGTTGACAAATGTATTTCCTATTTTCTCAACTATAGGAAAATAACTCAACTTTTTTTAAAACTAGTTTAAAAATACAAGGAGAAGATCTGAACAAAAAACTCACAAAAGAAGAAATACAGATAGCAAATAGGTAAATGAGAAGGTACAAAACATAATTTATCATTGAGGAATTGTAAATTAAAACAATAATAAGATATCACTATGTATCTATTAGAATGACTAAAATCTAAAAGCGTGATAACATCAAATACTGATGAAGATACAGAGCAACAGAAACTCTCATTCATTGCAACAGGGAATGCAAAATGGGACAGCCATTTGAGAAGACAGCTTGGCCATTTCTTACAAAGCAAAACATAACCTTAACCATACAAACCAGCAATTGCACTCCTATGTATCTACCCAACTGACTGGAAAATGTATCTATGCAAAAAACTGCATGTGAATGTTTATAATAGCTTTACTCATAATTACCAAAAACTGGGAAGCAACTAAGATAGTCTTCAATATGTAAATGGATAAACAGATTGTGGTGCATTCATACAATGGAATATCAATATAAGTAATGCTTACATAAGTAAGTATATGGGAATAAGAGACAAATCTGTAAGAAGAATTCCAAATAATGTACGTAGATACCCTGCCCTCAAAGACAGGGAGAGCACAATTCCTCATTCCTTAGAGATGGATTGTGCTTAGTGACTTCTTTCCAGCAAAGTATACTATGATAAAATGGTGGTGGGTCAGGAGAATCAATAACTTTATAGTGGGGAAACCTGACACCCAACTTCAACAACGTTATGAAAGTCAGCATCAATAGCAATAGAACATGTTGATAGTATGTACTGTTGACATGATGTGATGAAAATGGCCCTCTACCTCTGTGGTCTTCTTCCCCAAAACCCATTTTAATTGTGATAAAAGCTACCCAGGCAAATCATGATAAAAACACAGAACAATTTCCAATAGAGGAGCATTTGACAAAATTCTTGACAAGGACTTCTGCAAGCTGTCAAGGTCATCAAAACAAGAAAAGCCTGAGAAACTTTTATATCCAAAGAAATCCTAAGGAGACAGGATGACTACATGTAACATGGTATTTTGGATGAAACAGAAGAAATTTTATAAAACCTAAGAATATATGAATATAGCATGGGCTTTAATTAATAATACTGTATCAATATTCATTTACTAATTATAACAAATGTACCATACTAATGCAAGATGTTAATGACAGAGGAAACTGGGTATTAGGTATGTGGAAACTGTCTGTAGTATCTTCTCAATTTTTCTCTAAATCCAAATTTGTTGTAAAAAATAGATTTCTTTTTAAAAAATAATAGTCATTTCACATTACTCCACTATGTCCAACTCTCCAGCAGCTTTCCTTTGGATTTAGAATCAAATTCCAACTAGCTTGCAGCCCTTATCTGAGTGCCTTTGTGAAGCCTTGTTTACTACTTTTCAGTCAAACTGGTGTTCTTTCTGTTCTACCAACACTCCACTCTCATTAGCCTTTCAGGGACTTTGCGTACCCACATTTCCCCATATCTCCTTGTTTCTTTTGTCCACTATTATAATCCTCAGATTTCAAATAGTACCTGAAACATAGTACATGACAACTGGTTGGATGGATTGATGAGGAGATGGATTCATGAACATGACTGTTCCAATAACAAACCAATGATAATTGAGTCTTATGACCTTGAAGAAGCTTATCTCACTGCAATTGTCTACTGATACATTTTGAAGACTCACAAAATACTCAACTGAATCGAAATATTCGTATAATTTTAAAAAATTGTTTTAGAAGCAAAAATGTCCACATGCCCTACAAATGCTACTAACCTGTGTGTACATCCCTCTTATCCTTAGACCTTATACTACCTTCCAGTGACTTCTTAAGTTAATGGTCTAATCACTTCAAACTGACACTGAACAATTAAGGTAAACTTACATTAACTGAATGATGTCCACTGGACCTCAATAGAATTTCCAATGTCATTTTAGACACTTTTCAGACAATGTCACTTGGAATTAAAAGGAAGAAGTTTTACAACTATGTAGAAAATAAAATTTATAATGATCCACAGGGTATAGCTTGATCTCTAGCAGCTTGCAGTCAGGAACAGAGACATGGACAAGAATGAACATCCAGATAATTGAACAAAATCCAAACCACTTCACAGATAACAGTCAAGGTTAAACATGTCTTATGTATACAAGCCAACATAAGACCCAGTATTTACTACCTGCAGTAATTTAACACTTTTTAAAATTTCATAATCTCTCTTGCAGCAAATATCAATTTTCTTTTTCTTTTTTTTTTTTTTTTTATTTTGAGACAGGGTCTTGCTCTGTTTCTCAGGCTGGAGCACAGTGGCACATCTCTGCTCACTGTAAACTTCACCTCCTGGTTTCAAGTGACTCTCCTGCCTCAGCCTCCCAACTAGCTGGGAATACAGGCGCCTGCCATCAATCCAGCTAATTTTTGTATTTTTAATAGAGACAGGGTTTTGCCGTCCTGGCCAGGTTGGTCTTGAACTCCTGACCTCAAGTGATCTGCCCGCCTCGGCCTCCTAAAGTGCAAACATCAATTTTCAAAATTATCTTCCAAAGTGCCTTGGGGTTTTGTGTTATAGCTTACATAAAGGTGGATCTGAGGAACATAAGTAAGCAAGTCAACTTAATTGGATTTTAGGAGGTCTCAACCACTGGGTTTTGGAGGTCTAACCAGCAAGAAAGATTTTATTTTGAATAATTACAGGAGAGATAATTTTCTGTACAAAGAAAAAGGTATGGAAAAAATAACGAAAATGGGAACCACTGTTACTCTGCCCACATTAAATGAAAACTCAGTTGGTTTCTTGACATACAAGCAAGGAAACTCTAAAGAAAACTTTGCACATTAGCAGGATAGTCTAGATTCTTGAAGGCTTAACTTCTTTGCACTTCAAACCCCAGTCTTGCATGCCAAACATTTGATATTACATCAACATCACCTTGAAAGAATTCTAACTCTGGAGACAATCAGTTAATAAAAAAACACACAGGTGCATTTTTTTTTCTTTTTTTTTTAGACGGAGTCTTGCTCTGTCACCCAGGCTGGAGTGCAGTGGCATGATCTCAGCTCATTGCAAGCTCCACCTCTTGGGTTCATGCCATTCTCCTGCCTCAGCCTCCCAAGTAGCTGGGACTACAGGTGCCTGCCACCACACCCGGCTAATTTTTCCTTTTTTTTTTTTTTTTTTTTTATATATTTTTAGTAGAGACAGGGTTTCACCGTGTTAGCCAGGATGGTCTCAATCTCCTGACCTTGTGAACAGCCCACCTCGGCCTCCCAAAGTGCTAGGATTACAGGCCTGAGCCACCGTGCCCAGCCAGGGGAATATTTTTTATGTATAATTATTTTACATGCTGATCTCAGGACCTTGATTGTCTCTTCTACATGGGAACTACCATGGATATTTAATTTTTTGGTATAAAGGAATACAGGAATATACATTCTTCTCAAGCTCATATGGAACATTCACCAAAATAGACTACATTCTTGGCCATAAAATACACCTGAACAAATCTAAAAGGATAAAAATAATATATTGTCTGCTCTGAGATCACAATGGAATTAATCTAGAAATTAATTACAGACAGATAGCTGGAAAATCCCAAGATATTTGGAGATTAAAGGACACACTTCTAAATAACACATTGGCCAAAAAAGAAATCTCAAGAAAAATTTAAAATATTTTGAATTAACTAAATAAAATAATGAACTAAATAAAAGTAAAACCACTACGTATTGAAATATGTGGAATGTGGAAAAAGTGGTGCTTAGAGGGAAATTTATAGCATTGCATGAATATATTTTAAAAAAAGAAGAAAGATCTAAAATTAATTATCTAGGTTTCCACCATAGGAAACAAGAAAAAAAAGAGAGAAAATTAAATTCAAGGTAAGCAGAAGAAAATAAATAATTTTTAAAAAACAGAAAGCAAGGAAATTGATAAAAGGAAATAGAAAAAATTAATAAAACAAAAAGGTGGTTCTTTTAAAAAAAATCAATAAAATCAATAGACTGCCATTCAGTGTAACTATGAAAAAAAGATAGAAAAAACAAATTATGAGCATCAGAAATGAAAGAGGAGACATCACTACAGATCCAATGGACATCAAAATGACAATCAAGGAATGGTATGAACAATTTTATACCCATAAATTTGATAACCTAGATTAAGTGGACCAAGTCCTTGACAGACACAGTTTGCTGTGTCTGTCACGCAAACTCACATGAAAGGTAGGGAATCTGAATAGGCCTATGCCTATTGCCAAAATTGAATCAATAAATAACTTTGCAAAGCAGAAAGCATTTGGTCTACTGGTAAATTCTACCAAATACTTAAGGAAGTAATTACACGGATTTATTTTATTTTTTTACAATCTCTTTCAGAAGACACTGACAGAGGGAATACAGAAGGTCTCTGACTTATGTAGTTTTACTTAAGATTTGTTGACTTTATGATGGGTTTATCAGGGCATTAAATTCATTTTTGACATACCGTGGGTATCAGAACATAACCCCATTGTACATCAAAGAGCATCTGTACCTCTTAACTCATTCTATGAGGCCAACATTGTTCTAATACAAAAACCTCAGAGACATTACAAGAAAACTGCAAACCAATACCTCTCATGAGCATAGATGTAAAACTCCTCAACAAAATACTAGCAAATTGAATTTAACAATACGTAAAAAGAATTTTACACCATGACCAGGTGGAATGTATCCCAATTATATGAAGCTTGTTCAATATTTGAGAATCAATTAATGTAATCCAGCTTATCAATAAGCTAAAAGAATGAAAATATTGCATAATTATATCAATAGATACAGAAAAGGCATTTGAAAAAATCCAATACCCATTCATGATAAAAAGCACTCAACAAACTAGGATAGAGGGGAACTTCCTCAATATGATAAAGCATATTTACAAAACACTTACAGCTAATATTATAGTTAATGGGAGAAAAAGCCTGCTTAGTAAAATGAGAAATATGGCAAGGATGTCCTCTGTTACCACTGCCTTTCAAGGTGGTGGTAGTGGAAACGCTAACTAATGCAATAAGAAAATAAAATTTCTAAAACGATATGCAGATTGGGAAGAAATGAAACTCTGTTTACAAGTGGTGATTGTCTGGGTATAAAGTCCAAAATAACTGACAAAAAAATAAGTAATTTTAGCAAAGTTGCAAGATACAATATTGACATACAAAAGTCAATCACTTTTCTACATACCAGCGATGAACAAGTGGAATTGAAATTAAAAACATAATGCCTTTTACATTATCACCCACTAGATGAAACACTCAGGTATAAATGTAACAAAATACATAAGAAATATGTATAAGGAAAACCAAAAAACTCTGTTGGAAAAGTCAAAGAATAATTAAATAGAGATATTTCATGTTTATGGATAGGAAGACTCAATATTGTCAAGATGTCAGTTCTCAACTTGACCCATGGATTTAATGCAATCCCATCAAAATCCCAGCAAATTATTTTGCAGATATCAATAAATAATTCTGAGGTATATGAGCTGAGCGTGGTGGCAAATACCTGTAGTCCCAGCTACTCTGGAGGCTGAAGTGAAAGTATTGCTTAAGCCCAGGAATTCAACTCCAGCCTGGGCAGCATAGTGAGACCTCATCTTTAAAAAAATAAAATAAAATAATAAAGTTTATACGGAGAGGTCAAAGACCCAAAATAATCAGCACAGTATGAAGAACAAAGTTGGAAGGCCAACTCTAACCAACTTCAAGTTTTACTGCAAAACCACGGTAAACAAGATAATGTGGCATTGGTGAAAGAACAGACAAATAGCTCATTAGAACAAAATAGAAAGCCTGGAAATAGGCCCACATAAGTATAGGCAGCAGATTTTTAGCAAAGGAAAAAAGGCAATAAAATGGAACAAAGATAATATTTTGAACAAATGGTGCTGAAACAACTGGACATCCACATGCAAACCAAAAAAAAAAAAAAAAGAGTCTAGACACAGACCTTACACCCTTCAAAACAATTAACTCAAAGTACATCACAGCCCCAAATGTAAAATACAAAACTATGAAACTCCTAGAAAACAGTATAAGAGAAAATCTAGCTAATCTAGGGTTTAGCAATGACTTTATAGACCAAACACCAAAGACACAATCCATGGAATAATGAAGCAATAAGCTGAACTTCATTAAAATTAAAAATTTTAGCCCTATGAAATATGCTGTCAAGAAAGTAAAAAGAGAAGCCACAGACTGGGAGAAATATTTGCAAAAGACACATCTGATAAAGAACTATTATTCAAAATATGCAAAGAACTCTTAAAACTCAATAATAAGAAAATGGCTCATTTAATAAATTGTGCCAAAGACCTTAACAGACACCTCAACAAAGAAGATATGCAGATGGAAAATAAGCATATGAAAAGGTGCTCCATGACATATGACATAAGGTAAATGCAAATTAGTACAGCTGTGATATACACTACACACCTGTTAGAATGGCCAAAATCCAGAACACTGAAACATTAAATATAAGGATGTGGAGCTAAAGGAACTCATTCATTGCAGGTAGGAATACAAAATGGTACAATCACTTTGGAAGGTAATTTGGTGGTTTCTTACAACACTAAACACACTCCTGCCATACTATCCAGCAATCATACTCCTTGATATTTACCCAAAGGAGCTGAAAACAGATACACAGTAAAATTTGCACACAGATATGTATATCAACTTTATTCATTCAAATGTGCCAAAACTTAGAAAAAAATCAAGATGTTCTTCAACAGATGAATGGAAAAATAAACTGTGGTACATTTAGACAATGAAATATTATTTAGTGCTGAAAATCAATGAGCTATCAAGTCATAAAATGAGCTATCAAACCATAAAAAGACAGAGAGGAGTCTTAAATGCATATTACTAAATGAGAAAAGCCAATGTGAAAAGGCCTCATACTGTATGATTCCAACTATATGACATTTTGGAAAAGGCAAAAGAAGGTAGACAGTGAAAAGATTAGTGGCTACCAAGGGTTAGTGGGAAGGCATGAACAGACTGAGTGCAGAAGATTTTTAGGATATGAAGCTGCTCTGTACAATACCATAATGATAAAGACGTATCATCATAACCAGTCTGAATCTGTATAATGTACAACAAGAGTGAGCCCTAATGTAAACTATGAACTTTGGGTGATAAGTATGTGTAAATGTAGGTTCATCAGTTATAAGAAAAATGCCACCTTGGCAGGGGATGTTAACAATGGGGGAGGCTGTGCACATGTGGGGACCGGGGTGTATGGGAAATCTCTGTGTTTGCTGCTCCATTTTGCTGTGAACCTGAAACTGCTCTAAAAATAAATAAAAATAAAATGAGATTAGATAGAAATAGATATAGATAAATAATTACAGACAGTTACAGACACAGATAGATGCAAGTACAGATAGATACAGATACTGGTATAGATAAAGATACAGATAAAAATACAGATACAGATAGATGATACAGATACAGATACAGATAGATACAGATACAAGTATAGATACAGATATAGATCCAGATACAAGTATAGATACAGATAGAGATAGATGATACAGATACAGATAGCTACAGATACAGATTGATGATACAGATACAGATACAAATACAGATAGATACAGATACAGATATAGATAGATACAAATATAGATACAGATACTGATAGATACAGGTAGATACAGATACGGATATACAGACAGATACAGATATAGATACAGATACAGATAGATACAGATACAGATATAAGTACAGATACAGATACAGATGTAGATACAGATAGATACAGTTACAGATATAGATGCAGATACAGATAATGCAAAGTGAGTTTAGAACCAATGTCTGCACCATAAGCATATTATTATGTGACTGTGTCCACATTAAAGGAAAAGTGTGCCCTACAGAAAACTTATTGATGCCAATGTGGCTATGATGAGTTATCAACAAATAGAATCTATGCTGAATTATCATATTTTACCCTCAGAGGCCAGTGACCAGTGCCAAGTTAACCTGTTAAATCCCAAAGTAGAATTACGTGACCAGGTGGAAAATTCCAATTGAACATCTGTGTTACAGAAAGAATGGGGCCTTCCACAGCCTGGCTGAAGATGCAGAATAATACTTGTTAGTAGTCATATCTCAAAATGAGAAAAGTGGCTATTCCCTTTGGATGGAGCTGTGAATCCTGAACTTTTCTTCATCAGCAACTTCTTAAACATCTTTTTCAGTGAATCTCCTGCTTTGGAATACTGCATCTATGACACAAAGCAAAGTAACAAATAATTCATTTTCTCACTTTTTTTTCCTTTTATGGGTACGTAATATTTTACATATTTATGGGGTAAGTGTTTGTTACACATGTATAATGTGTGATGATCAGGTCAGGGTATTTGGGGTATCCATGGTAAGTACTCAAGTACTTATCATGTCTATTGTTGATATCATTTTAAGTTCACTCTTATAGTAACTTTGAAATATACAAACTACTGTTGCTAAGTATAATCACCCTGGTCTGCTATCAAACATTAGAACTTATTTATTTCATCTGACTATATATTTGTACCCAAACTCTCCTCATTCCCTCACTCCCACTCACTCACCTCCTCTTCCCAGTCTCTGGTAGCTGTAAGTCTATTTTCTATGTCCATGAGAACATTTTTGACTCCCACATATGAGTGAGAATATGCAGTATTTGTCTTTCTGTGCCTGGTTTATTTCACTTAACATAATGGCCTCCTCCAGTTCCACCCATGTTGCTGCAAATAACATAATTTCATTTTTTATGGCCGAATAGTACTCCATTGTGTGTACCTACCACATCCTCTTTATTCATTCATCTGCTGTGGACCCTTATGTTGATTCCATATCTTGGCTATTGTGAATAGTGCTGCAATAAACACGCAAGAGCAGGTCTCACTTTGATATACAGATTTATTTTCCTTTGGATAAATCCCCAGTGGTCGATTGCTGGATCTTATGGTAGTTCTATTTTTAGTTTTTTGAGAAATCTCCATACTATTTTCCATAGTAGTTGTACTAATTTACATTTCCACCAACAGTGTATGACTTCCCTTTTCTCCACTTCCTTGCTAGCATCTATTACTTTTTGTCTTTTTAGTAATAGCCATCCTGACTGGCATAAGATGCTATATCACTGTGGTTTTAATTTGCCTTTCCCTGAATGATTAGTAGTAATATCGAGCATTTTTTCATAGACCTGTTGGCCATTCATACATCTTCTCTTGAGACATGTTTGTTCCCTTCTTTTGTCCATTTTTAATGGGATTATTTGTCTTTTCACTATGGTGTTGCTTAGTTCCTTGTATATTCTGGGTATTAGTCCCCTGGAGGATGTGTAGTTTGCAAACATTTTCTCACATTCAAGAGGTTGTTTCTTCACTTTTTTGATTGTTTCTTCTGCTGTGAAGCTTTTTAGTTTTATATAGTCCTATATGTCTACTTGTTTTAACTCTTCTTTAATCTAAGACATGTGGTTGTCAATCAGAGCTGCAGATTATCCTAAAGTGACCACCACTAGCTGAGTTGATAGACTTCAGAACAAAAACTAGGCCCTTGATGGCCTCTTCAGCCTTCAGATACCTCTTAAGAAAATTCGTTGTTCTCCTTTAAAGATTTTGAAGTACTGAAAATAGTTGGAGGCCAGGCATGGTGGCTCACGACTATAATCTCAAAACTTTGGGAGGCCGAGGCAGGCGAATCTCCTGAGGTCAGGAGTTCAAGACCAGCCTGGCCGATATGGTGAAACCCTGTCTCCACTAAAAGTACAAAAATTAGCCAGGCATGCTGGTGGACATCTGTAGTCCCAGCTACTTGGGAGGCTGAGGCAGGAGGATCACTTGAACCTGGGAGGCAGAGGTTGCAGTGAGCCAAGATCACACCACTGCACTCCAGCCTGGGGGATAGGGCAAGACTCCATCTCCCCCCAAAAAAAAAGTTGGAAAAATTCCCATCCGTATTTTTAAAGTTCTGTATGAGTTTGAAGATGTCCAGGTTAAGAAATATTGAAATACTTGAGTCAAGAAAGTAGAAAGAGAACCTGTTCTTTCAGAAGGATTCAGATGTTCCAAGGAAAATTGATGCATAGTGACACAGTCTGTCCAAGATATGGGTTGACTGTTTACCTGGAATCTGGGATATAATACTGTACAGTTATTAGTTAACCAAAAAAAGGCATTTATGGTTGTTAGCAGCAAAGAAATATATGATGTTGTCTCCAAATGTTACTAAAGTATCATTCAATCCCAGAAGAAAATGGAACAATGTTTATAAAATTCTGAAAGAAAAAGTAAAACAAAAAATTGCCTTTTAGCCCATCACAAACAGGTTGTTTTATTAAGAACAGATTAGTATAATTCAGCAAGGTTGGCTAAGGGTTTTAGGACATAATAACAATGTATTGTGTGCTTAGAAACCACTAAGAGATATTTTAATTGTTCTTACAACAAAAAAATGATAAATATGTGGGCAATGCATATGTTAATTAATTTGATTTAGACATTTAATAATTAATACATGTTTCAAAACATTATGTTGTACACATTAAATACATGCAATTTTGTCAATTAAAAATAAATAAGTGAGTTTTAGGACGTAGTCTGGTTACAATAATGGAAGACAGTCATAGCTGCTAAAATAGCAGCTCATCTTTCCTGTAGTTTTTGATTGCCTAATATTCAATCTCAAGTACATGGTAAACATGGATCCTTCCTATGGAGATGAATGGAATTTTTTATTTTAGTGAACTTTCCTTACATAAGTTTACCTCCTAAGAGTTTACAACATGATATCCAATCCATTGTTTCAACTGATGAGGAATTATAGTCCAAAGTGTACTATGGAGTTCTGAGATTTTGACTTACATGGAGTAGCTTATAGAGCATCCAGTCTCCCACTGAACTAGAAAATCTAGATAAAATACACAAAGGGATGTCTTCTAGAAGAATCAGAACATTACCAAAGCAATCAGGATTAAGAGGCGATGACCCCAGAAGGGAGGGAAGGGATGTGAAAGTTAGCCCAAGATTACATCTACTAATTATCCCCTTGGAGGATTTACCAATCCTCCTTGGCTGCAAAGAGCAAGAGGCCTGAGATGGCATATTTAATTTTTCCTTAATTTCACAGGGCTAAGAACATAAAGATTGGAATTCAGGACTGTCACTCTAGCTAAACATAAACAGCCAAGTTTCCAGAGAGTAGGAGTCACAGACATACATCTGGCACTCTGCACCTGTTTTCTCCTTGAGACATTTACTGATTCCAAAGCTTTGTGGGGCTAGAGTCCCTGAAGCCAAGCAAAGAGAGGAAGAAAAGCTGAAGGGAGGTTTTGGCTATCTTACCATGCTAGGAATACAAAAATTTAAGTTCAGTGCTCACCAATGAAGCAATACACTGGTAAATATTCAGGCTTTCAGCTGAGATGCCTGAAGGACAAACCAGAGATAGAATCAGCCTTACAAACAGTGAAACCCAGACAGGAGTCAGCTCAGTTCTGGATTGAATCAAATTGGTATGTTTATACTCTCACCGTCATGTAGAAGAAGATAATCACTGAAAGCTTCTACAATTTTTCAGAGAGTATGTCTGGTATAAAATTTAAAAATTATCAAGCACAGAAGGAAACAAAACCAAGGGGGGGTGGATAGAAATCATACAAATAGGAACATCTTCATAGATTTAAGGTTATCAGACATTGACTAAAATAACTATGGTTAGCATGTTCAGGAAAATAGGCAAGATGAAGTTCTCCCAAGAATACTTTTTAAGAATAAAATGTAATTCTAGATCTGAAAAATTTTAATGGCTGAAATTGTATACTCAATAGAAGTGTTTAGTAGCAAATTAAACACAGCTTTAAAAAATAAATAAATTGGAAATTAAAATAGGAGCCAATTCACTTAAAATATAACAGAGAGGAAAATATATGAAAAATACAGAAGAAAATGTAAGGGGAACATGTGGTACAGTAAAAATGTTTAATATACTACTGATTAAAGATAATGAAGAGAGGAAAGAGGGAAAGGGGCATGAGCAATATTTGAAGAGATAATGGCCAGTAATAATTCAAGAAAAGGATTTGCCAACACAACATCATAAATGGGAAAAAGATTTCCAACTGAAAATCAAGAAACTCTGCAAATGTTAGGCAAATAAATATGAAGAAACTACAACTCAGAATATGAGCGCCTAACTGCTACAACAAAGAGAAAAGTCCCTTAAAAACATCCAGAAAAGAAAAGAAGTATTACCTTAAAAGTAGCAACGGATGGACTGACGGCTGACTTCTGCAAAGAAATGATGGAAGCCAGGAAAAAATAGAAAGCTATGAACAACAATCGAGTCAAAGAAGACATTAAAACATAAATTTTAAAATATCTTGAGACAAACAAAAATGGAAACACAACATACCAAAACTTATGAGATGTAGCAAAAGCAGCTCTAAAAAGAAAGTTTATAGCAAGAAATGCCTATAACAAAAAGAAGACTGAATATAAATAACTTAATATTACACCTCAAGGAACTGGAAGAAAAAGAAGCTCAGAGGAAGGAAATACTAAAGATCAGAGCAAAAATAAATAAGAGAGAGTATTCAAAAATAATTCAAAAGATCAACAGAACTGAGTTGTTCTTTTTTGAAAAAAAAACTGATAAACCTTCAGCTAGACTAAGGGAAAAACAAGGACTCAAAGTCAGAACTGAAAGAGGAGACATTAAAACCAATACCACAGAGATACAAAGAATTATAAGATTACTATGGACAATTGTACATCAACAAATGAGATAATCTAGAATCGAGAAAATTCTTAGAAACATGCAATCTACCAAGACTAAATCATTAAGAAACAGAAAATCTGAACAGACCAATGAGTAAGGAAATTGAAACAGTAATAAAAAGTCTCCCAACAAAGAAAATCCCAGGACCAGATAGATTCACTGCTGAATTCTACAAAACATTTAAAGAACAACTAATACCAAACTCTACCACAAAATTAAGGAGGAAGTACTTCCAAATTCATTTTAAAAGTCCAGCACTGCCCTAATACCAAAGCCAGGCAAGGACACTACAAGAAAACAAAATTGTAGGCCAATATCCCTGATGACCATAGATGCAAAAATCTTCCAGAAAATATTAGCAACCTGAATTCAACAGTGCATTAGAAGGATTATTCACCATGATTAAGTGGGATTTATTCCTGGGATACAAAGATGGTTCAACATACGCAAATCAATGAATGTGAAATAGCCCATTAACAGAATAAAGGACAAAATCTATGTGATTATTTCAATAGATGCAGATAACTCATTTGGCAAAATTCAACATCATTTTATGGTAAAAATTCTCAACAAATTAGTTATAGAAGGAATGAACCTCAACACACAAAAAAAGGCCACATGTCATAAGCTCACAGTTCACACAATACTCAGTGGTAAAATTTGAAAGCTTTGTCTCTAAGATCAAGAATAAAACAAAGATGCCCATTCTCAGCACTCCTAACTGACATAGTACTAGAAATCCTAGCCAGAGCAACAGGCAAATAAAAGACATCCAAATCAGAAAGGAAAAAGTGAAATTGTCTCTGTTTGCAGATGGTGTAATTTTATGTACAGAAAATGCTAAACGTGTGAAAAAATTGTTAAAACTAATAAATACAGTAAAGTTGTAGAACACAAGATCAGCATATAAAACTCCATAATATTTCTTTATAATAACAACAAACCTATTAAAAAATTCAAAACAATCCTGTTTACATTAGCCACAAAAAATTTAATAGCTTGTGAATAAATTAACCTAAGGAGGTGAAAGATCTGTATGATGAAAACTACAAAACATTGATAAAATACATTGAAGAAAACACAAATAAATGGAAAGATATCCTGTGTTCATAAACTGGAAGAAGGAATATTATTGAAATGTGCATAACACCCAAAGCAACCTACAGATTCAATGCAATCTCTGTCAAAACTCCAATGACATTTTTTACAGAAGTAGAAAGAAATCCTAAGATGTGAACGGAACCACAAAGTACCCCAAATACCCAAAGCAATCTTGGGCGAAAAAACAAAGCTGGAAGCAACATGCTAAATGATTTTAAAATAGGATACAAAGCTATAGCAATCAAAACATCATGGTACTGGCATTAAAATAGGCACATAAACCAATGGAACAGAAATGAGAGGCCAAGAATAAATTCACATATTTATAGATTTGGTCAACAAATATTTATTTATAAATAATTGAATAAATATAAATGTTTATATTGGTCAATTGATTTTTGACAAAGGTGCCAAGAACACACAATGGGGAAAGGACAAACACTTCAATAAATGGTGTTGGAACAAATTGCATATCCACAGGCACAAGGATGAAATTTGACTCCGATCTTGAAAACAGCTTTGCAAAGATTATGACAGTGACAGAAGTCTAGCAAGGCTGACTCTGTCTTGCTTCTAACAAATGATCCAGCAACCCCACTACTTGGTATAGATCCAAGGTAAGTGAAATCAGTACGTTGAAGAGATATCTGCACTCCCATGCCCATTGTGTTCATTGCAGCATTATCCACAATCACTAAGATATGGAATCAACAGAAGCATCTATCAACAGAGGAATGGATAAAGAAAATGTGGGATATATACACAATGGAATAGCATTCAGGCTGAAGAAGAAAATCCTGCCATCTGTGACAACTTGGATGAACCTGGAGGACACTATGTTAAGTGAAATAAGCCAGGCACAGAAAGACAAATATAGTATGATGTCACTTCTACATAGAATCTAAACAAGTTGAATTCATAGAAGCAGAAGGTAGAATAGTGGTTGCCAAGGCATGAGTGAGAAAGAAAGACAGGTTGGGAGATAATCAAAGTATACAGAATTTCAGTTAGACAGGAATTATTTCATGATATCTATTGTGTAACACAATAACTATAGTAAATAACAATGTATTATATACTTGAAAGTTGCTAAGAGATTAGATTTTAAGTGTTCTCACCACAAAAAAGCATGTGAAATAATGCATATGTTATTTAGCAAAATGTAGCAATTTCACAATGTATACATATTTCAAAACATAAATGTACACCATAAATATATACAATTTTGTCAAGTAAAAATTGAAAAATTCTAGAATGAATAATAAGAAAAATTTACACTTTGATTTTGAATTACAACAAAAAACTAGTAAGTAAAAAAGAAGATAGAAAGTTAAATATAAATGTCAGAAAGAATTATCAAACTAGACTTTATAACCACTGAAAATAACTTTTAAGAGATTGGGCCACTGCACAAAGCAGGACTCTGTCAAAAAAAAAAAAAAAGAGTGGAAAGTAGGTTCCACTTGTGATAAAGATGGAGTAACAGAAACTGAATTTACCTTCTGGTCTTAAAAATTAAAAACAAAACAAAACCCAAAATTTGTATCAAGCAAGGTATTTTAGACACTGGACAACAGGCAGCTCAGGACAATGATTCCCAAGTGGATACAAACAAATGAGGTGACCCCTACAGTAGCTTAAGACAAAGATTGTCAGAGTGAATTTAAAAATATAAGCCAATACTTATCTACACTCTATCTCAAAGAACCAAACTTTATATAAATGATAGCCAAGGAAAATTATAAAATATTTTGAACTGAATGAAAATGAAAATCTTTTGAACTAAATAGACAATATATTAAGATGTATGGGATACCACTAAAGCAGGTATTAAAGGAAAATTTGTAGCATTACATTCTAGCACAAGAAAGAAGAAA
Source organism: Pan paniscus (assembly GCF_029289425.2). Lineage (NCBI taxonomy): Eukaryota > Metazoa > Chordata > Mammalia > Primates > Hominidae > Pan > Pan paniscus. The sequence continues at coordinate 37,839,871 of NC_073269.2, forward strand.
TGTCTGAAATTAATAACCTAAGCTTACACTCTAAAAAGCTTTGAAAGCTTTGTCTCTAAGATCAAGCTTCCACTCTAAAAAGTTTTGAAAACTTTGTCTCTAAGATCAAGCTTCCACTCTAAAAGATTTTGAAAACTTTGTCTCTAAGATCAAGCTTCCACTCTAAGCTTAGGTTATTAATTTGAGGTTACTTCCTGGAGAGTTTCCAGGTCATACTGCAAGAAAGGGAAATCCAAAGAGAGCTCAGTGAGCTCCCTGAGTTAAGGAGACAAAATTTTCAAGTTAAAAAAAGAGGCCAGAATCCACAGGGCAGGATACAGAATAAAAGATTTCTGCACAAAGAGAGTTCTGGAGATCTGGAGAGAGTTCTCCTCAATTCTTCATCTCAGCACTGATCAGCATATTTGTGTGAGGAAAATGCACAAAGCCACGGAAAAACCAGAAAGGATCACGTTTTAAAATAATAAAGATCACATATAGCTAGAAATAATTCACCTTCACAGCAGCCAAAGTGGAGAAGCTTCAAAACACACAGGGCTTTGGGTGGAGCACTCAGAAGGTATTGCCTCGGTATTGGAGCTATAGGAGCCCTAGACTAAAGGCTGCTCCTGCCCAGTCTAACAAAGGTTAAAAGTAAGGATATGAAAACAGTGATTATTAGTATGTTGCATCTTTCAAGAAGACAAAACAATGCATGAGTATGTTAAGAAGAGACATGGAAGATATTTTTTTAGACTGAAGTAGAAAAATAAGTACACTATCCAAAACAAAACACAGAAAAATAAAAAGACTGAAAAAACTTACATTGCAATGTGGAAAAATCTAAGTGGACTAATACTGGGGGCCCAGAAAGAATAAGGGCAGAAAAATATTTGAAGACATAGTGGCTGAAACTTTTCCAAATTTCATGAAAATTGTGAACCTGTAGATTAAATGAATTCAACAAAACCCAAGCACAATAGGTATGAGGAGCACTATAACAAGATCTAATATAATCAAGTTGCTTAAACCAGTGATAAAGAGATAATCTTAAAATCAGCCAGACAGCAAAAAATACATTATATACAGAGAAATAAATAGAATGATAGCAGTTATGCTCAAAAAGCATGCAAAAATAAAATACAGAATATAACCATTAAATATATATGTCAGAAAACAGTACATCTTTAAAGCACTGAAAGAGAAAGTCTAACCTACAGTTTTATACCCAGTAAAGCTCTTTTGGATAAATAAAGGTGAAATAAAGGTCCTTCAGACAAAGACAAGCTGAAAGAATTTATCATCAGAAGACTAGTATCATAAGAAATGTTAAAGAGAAAATCCTTCAGGAAAAAAAAAACTGATACCAAATAGAAATCAGAATCTACACAAAGGAATTAAGATGGGAAGAGTATGTATGAGGGTGAAAATTAAAAACTTTTCAAAAGTTTTGCAAATCTTTTTTAGAAGATAATCGATTGTTTAAAACAAAATAATAACAATGTATAATGGAGTTTATAACATAAGCAAAATGTTATCAGAGTAAAATATATTATGACAATAGCAAAGAGACTTGGAAAGGAAGAAACAGAAGTGATTGTGTAAGGTTCCTTGCCATAAGAAAAGTGTTATAATATCATGTAAGGCAGAGCATGATAAGTTACAGATATAGTCTGTAAACCCTAAAGCAGCCACAAAAATAGCACAACAAAGTGTTATAGCTAATAAGTTAACAAAGGAGATGAAATTGAATCATGAAATTTTCAATTACTACAAATAAAGAAAAAGAGGAGAATGGGAAGAGAACAAAGAAACTAATAGAAAATAATTATCAAGATGGTAAATTTACACATGACTGTATTAATAATCACATTACTCATAAATGGCCTAAACACTCCGATTAGAAGGCAGAGATTGTCAGAATAGATGAAAAATATAAAAAATACACATCTACACTCTATCTCAAAGAATCATACTTCATGTAAGAAACAAATGGGTTAAAAGTTAAATGATGGTCAAGGGAAGTTATAAAATATTTTGAATTGAATAAAAATGAAAATCTTTTGAACTGAATTAACAATATTTTAAAATGTGTGGGATACCACTAAAGCAAGTATTAGAGGAAAATATATAACATTAAATGCTAATATAGAAAATAAGAAATGTCTGAAATTAGTAATCTAAGCTTTCAATCTAAGAAATTAGAAAACAAAACAAAACAAAAACAAATTAAACCAAAGGCAAAGAGAAGAAAATAAATAATAAGTGCAGAAATAAATGGAATTAAAAACAGAAAAATAATCCAGAAAAAATTAACAGAGCCAAACTGGTTTTTTGAAGATATCAATAAAGCCAATAAACCTCTAGCCAGATGTACTAAGGATAAAAGAGGGAGAAAGAGAGAAAGAGAAAGAGAATCTCCTGTATCCAGACTAAGAAGGAACATCACTACAGACCCTGCAGACATAATAATAATAATAACAATAAAGATTAGCCTGTGAGTAACCTGTGTCTGAATCCACAAGGAGCTAGTCAATAGTTTAGATTCCTGGGGCCCATCCCAATCATAATGAATAAAAATTTCAGGGCTAATCAGAAGAAAGGAACATAATAATAATGATAATAATAATAGGGTTTGACATTTTTGCAAACACTCCAGATGACTGATGCAAAGTTGAGCTCAAGGTGCACTGCCTTAGACTAAATAGGGTCAGCTAGTCTCCAAGATTCATGACTAGGAAAATTAAAAAATAGGTCATGCTCTACTGACTTCCCTGTGAAGTCTAGATCTGCACTGTCTAGAAACAACCTGTCAGATAAAGGGAGGGAAAGCTGATGTGACCAACAATGACATACCCATGAATTTAAGATTCTCTCCATTTTCTCTTTACAAGTTATGCATGTTGAAAGTGAAGCTCAAATAGGTGGCACCATCCCATGCACATATTCCAAGAAGCAAAAGACTAAAATTGTCTGCCACAATAAAATAGAATACCACAATGATACATTTTGGTATCTGTCCACAAAACCTTCTTCAGGTTCTGCCTGATTACTAGATTTCTAACTGTAACATAAACCCCTTTTCCTGGAAAACAATTGAAAGCAAGGAAGTTAAAACAATATTATGTGGGACAAAATATAAGTCTGCTTGACATCTTTTAAGTAAATCACATACATAAGTATTTGACTCTCATTAGTGACAAGTGATTCTTAAAACTTAGAAAGATGCTTTAGCTAATCACGATACCCTCACTGCAAGCTCACAGCAGCCAAAGATTGGCCTATCTGCTCTGCAGAGAAGGATATTCTCTGGTCACAGCCCACTCCTCAAACCCCAGGGGCTCCCAGTGGCCCAGGCCGACCAGCATACTGGCATGATACAGCCTATTACATACCGTTTAAATAAAGATTTGCAAGGAAAATGAATTCATGGCAACATTCATTATTGATCATTCTCAAAACTCTCTGGAGAATTCCCCCAGAGGGCTTAGGGAAGAAATTAAACATTGTTTTCCTGAATTGTTTCCTGCTGTCTTCCCACTTCACTGGTTTTGCTCCCGTAATTGTGTGTGATCCCATAGCCAGAAATTTTAATATGCCTGAATTATTTCATACAACTTCTGGATCACATGTCAATAATTTGGGTGTGAATAACTATAATAATAATGATGTTAATAATAATCACCATGATGAGAAAAGATCCTTAGAGTTCCCTGTTTACTGTTATCTCTTAACTCTTTAATTACGTTTTGTCTGACCTAAATCTACTGCATCAAAATCTGCAAGTAATAAATTCCAAGTTATTTCTAGTCTCACCTGCCCACCCTTGACCACTGTCTCTTTCCTGGAGCTCATTCCCCCTTTCTTCCCCCTACTATTGGTCTCTTATGGTTTTCCTTCTATTTCTCTGACCTTCTAGATCCTCGTCACCATTTTTATGAGTTCAGAAATTTGGACTTTTTTTTTTTTTTTTGAGACAGAGTCTTGCTCTGTTGCCCAGGCTGCAGTGCAGTGGCACAATCTTGGCTCACTGCAACCTCCACCTCTTGGGTTCAAGCGATGCTCCTGCCTCGGCCTCCCTAGTAGCTGGGATTACAGGCATGCACCACCACCCCAACTAATTTTTGTATTTTTAGTAAAGACAGGGTTTCACCATGTTGGCCAGGGTAGCCTTGAACTCATGACTTCAAGTGATGTGCCCACCTCGGCCTCCCAAAGTGCTGGAATTACAGGCATGAGCCACCATGCCCAGCCCATTTCTCAGAATTCTAATCAGTGTTTTCTCATGTCATTTCAAACACTCTCCTTAGCCTCTCACCTCCTTGCCTAGCTTCAAACATCATCAGTCTACATATCCAGAATTCACATCTTTGATGCAAGACTCCAGGTGTCATGCCTCCACAGCTCAGTTAACCATCTGATGTCACCTCCCACTACTGTCTCATGTGCCCTATGCTCCCAAACCAACTCCTCTGCTCACGGCTCAGCCAGCTTTCCCAGTGCCTTTTTATACCCACAGCTTTGACTTCCTGGTCCTTCTTCCTAAAACGCTTTGAAAAATCACATCCAGCAGTATATCAAAAACAGCAAATTATCCATTATGAAGTTTGTTTAATTCAGGGAAAGTAAGAGTGGTTCAACATTAGCAAATATAATTTTAGTATAATTTAAGATATCAAATATGACAAAGGAACCAATATATCTATTGTTGAGGAAAAAAAATTTGAAAACATTCAATCGTCATTCCTGATTTTAAATGTATAGAATACTGAATATAAAATGCTAACTTCCTTACATGATTTAAAGAAAAAAACCTGTCTCGAACCAATCTTCATTCATTATACCCAGGAATAAAACATTTGCAACATCCCTTCAAAGGAAAAATCTTTATAAGAACATTCATTATCACCACCACTATTTAATATTTCTCTGAAAGTTCTATCTAAAGCAGTGAGACAATAAAATTATGTACAAAATATAAAAGTAGGAAAGAAAAAACAGGGGTTGATATTTATATATTTTATGATTATTTCCCTTAAAAAATTATCTGAAAATCTAGTAGAGCTAATAATAGAATTTAATAAGGTGTCCAAATAATAAATATTAACAATGAATCACTTTCATGAATAAAATAATGATCAGTTAGAAAATATAACCAACAACCTATCAGAATGACCAGGATCAGTTGGGGTAAAAAGAAAATTCCAGACAGAAATACTCTATCTATCTATCTATCTATCTATCTATCTATCTATCTATCTATCATCTATGTTACCTATGTCTGAATCCATCCACCCATCCATCTGTCTGTCTATCTGTCTACCTATATACACACAGCTAACCCTTGAAAAATGCAGTGGTTAGGGAGAACCCTAACCACTCAATCAAAATCCACTTTTAACTTTCAACTCCCCCAAAACTTACTTAACTCCTAATACCCTCATTAATCTATCTATCCATCCATCCATCCATCCATCTATCCATCTATATCTATATATCTATATCCATATCTGTATCTATGTGTATAGATAGATATACACACACATATAGCTGACCCTGGAACAGTGCAGGAGTCAGGGGACCAACCCCTCACACAGTTGAAAATCCACATTTAACTTTCGCCTCCCTGAAAACTTAACTACTGATAGCCTGTTAACCCAAAGCCTTACCAATAACATAAACAGTCATTATTTTAACACACTGTCTAGTATCTACATATATTTTACCCATTCATGACCTGCCTAACTTTTTCTTGTTTTTTTCAATATTTCTAGACTACATGGCTCACCTGTGGGTTTCTTTTTCAAACTGTTGCAAATCTCCCCTAAATTTTTCATTAATTATTGAAAAAAGAATCCATATATAAACGCATCCATGAAGTTCAAACCCATGTTGTTCGGGGGTCAATTGCATGTGTGTGTGTATGTATATACATATATCCATCACATATACTCAGATATAAAGATATTCATGCCAAGATTATTTCTCTATATATTCATCTGAATCATGACTATAAAATTTTTTTGAAAATACGATAAATAGTAAAGGATTTTCACAAAAGTTCTTCCAATAAGTTGGTTTGTTCTGATGAGAATAAAATAACAGCTTTATGTTGGATGACAAGTTTAAGGCCAATGAATTATGCACTTTAGAAGGGTGAATTTATGATACGTTAATTATATATCAATAAAAAATTTTAAAAGTAAAAAACCACATGTACTACCTCTAAAGAGGGGACTGCTTATTCTCACATGGCATTCTGCTTACCCATGCATAGGGCAGCACAGACATAGACACATACAGCTCTACGTATGTGAACCAACTCAACACAGCTTCCCAACTTGGTACTGGTAATAATGAGATCTTCACCTTCCACGCAATTCCCCATGGTACCTGGTAGAATTCCACTTTATACCTTTATATAAGAATCTCACTTTATAACTCATCCTTCAACATCTTACATGGCCACACGCCATGCTCATTCGTGTGTGAAAGTGCACGTAGTACTATGATTTTTTGTACCCCATAGTGCCTTCTTTATGCCTCTCCGATTCTATTTTGAGGAAACAGAAGCTCTGAGAAGGCAAGGGGCTTGCCCAAGTTCACAAGAATAGCAACTTCCAGACCTGGGACTTAAGCCTAGGTCTCTAGATTGCATGCCACGGTTGACGCAGCCCTACGGCCCCGGGCATGCGCTTCTCTTCTTCCTACATGAAAGCCCTCCTTACAAGCCTTCCTTGTACCCTATGGCTCCAGGATCTGGCCCCTTCACCTCCCCAGAGTCAGAGTTACCACGGTGCAGAGGCGCACCAGTGGGCCTCCGGCAATGCTGCTCCCGCTTCCCACCTTCCAGTGGCACTCACCAGAGACACCCAGTGTTAAGAATTAACTGGGGAATGGCCCTGCCCCTGCTCAGGCCAGCTAAACAGAAACATTTAGAGCAGCAAAAAGGGCGCTTTCGCTCTGAAGACCCCGCAGGCCCTTCCAACGAGGCCAGTTTGGGAAGGAGTGCATCCCCTTAGTGGACCTTCACAGCCACACTCTCGACATTGGCTCCAGAGAATCCATGACGGGGAAAACTCATGAAAGCCTGGACAACAGACAGAGAAATCTAGCCACGTGATTCTGAACACGAATTCAATTTCCAAAGATTATTTCTAGGGGGCGTAAGAACCTGAGGCGCACCCCGATGAGGCCAGTAGTGAGTGATGTCAGACTTCCGAAAGTTCTGTGTAAAGCAATGAGACAATAAAAGTAAGCACAAAATATAAATTTAAGAGAGAAGAAAAAAGTGTTCATTATGTACGTATTTTATGATTGTCTTCCTAAAAAAATTATCTGAACATCAATTAGGGCTAATTATAGAATTTAATGAGGTGACCATATAATAAACATTAAAAATTAATCACTTTTGTGAAGTAAAGCAATGACCAGTTAGAAAATATAACCAACAACATAGGACGATCAGAAGGAGTTAGGGTAAAAAGAAAATTCCAAACACAAACACACTTACTATCTATCTATCCATCTGTCCATCTGTCCATCCATCCATCCATCCCTCCATCCGATTATCTGTCTGTCCATCCATCCATCCATCCCTCCATCTGATTATCTGTCTGTCCATCCATCCATACATACATCTATCTATCTATCTATCTGCCCATCCATCCATCCATCATCCATCCATCCATCTATCCATCTATCTAACCATCCATCCATCTATCTATCTATCTATCTATCCACCCATCCATCTGTCCATCTATCTATTCATCTATCTATCTATCTATCTATCTATCTATCTATTTATCTATATCTATCTATGCATTCATCCATCTGTTCATTCATCCATCCATCCATCCATCCATCCATCCATCCGTCTATCTATCTGTCTACCTATATACACACAGCTAAACCTTGAAAAATGGAGTGGTCAGGGAGGACCCCCCTCACTCAGTCAAAAATCCCCACTTTTAACTTTCGACTCCCCAAAAACTTACTTAACTCCTAATACCATCATTAACAAATAAAAGCAAGCAAATTTGAATAAGGTAACGTTTGGGGGCATATCTAACTAGCAAAGATGTCAACAGCACCCAGGATTGATCAGAGCACAAGAAATGAACACTCTGAAGGGAAATAAAAGTCCAGGCAAACTTTCTGCAGTGGTCCCATTGTTGCTCTCCCAGGAATGCGTCCTTAGGAATGGTCACATGTGTGCAGAACTGAATTTCCAAGTCCGTCTAGTGTTGCAGTATTTACAGTTGCAAAAAGCCACAAACAATCTAGGTACCTAACAGAAGGGGTTAAGGCGACTAAACTAGTCGGTGGATTAATAGAAAAAAATACTGTATAACCATTTTTCTTAATGTGGACCTGTGTTCATGGACTCAGAAAAATATCCGTAATATAAAGTTAAGGGAGAGAAGAAGGCTGTAAACAGCACATGCGTGAGCCCTTTTTGTTTTAATTAAAAATTACATATATAACATATATGCATATATTATATTATATATATTTATGTATTTGTTCTTCTTGGAAACAAAGATGTCAATGAATGAATACCAAATTACTAACAATGGTTATCTTTGAATTTATTTTCTTTTCTCTTATTCATTCTTTCTCTCTCTAGATTTTTCTTTTATTTTTTGAGTGTCTGTGTTTCCTTTCTATGATTATTTTTATATTTATAAAAATATGTAAATATTTTTACATATATGTATATCAGATGAGCTTTCCAGAACCTTCTGCCACTCTCAGGAAAGAGCACGCTGACCAACAGCGGGCGCAGGTGGAAAGTGAAGGCTCAGAGCATTGCTCTGAGACTTGTCCTGGGAGGCTCCTGGTCTCCTCTCCAGCTTCCTGCTCACAGAGAGGCGAGGCTGGCTCAGGCCCCGACGGTGACGCTGACGACGGCGACAGGGAGGTGTGCGAAGCCGGGCGCGAGCTGTGCCAGCTCTCGCTAATCCTCTGCAGTATGGTTCGCTGCTAATTTGTCATGGCACATATTTGCCTTATGTCTAATTAGCATCAAATTGCAAACTGCTATTTGCTAACAATTTGTTGCATCAATCTGCTTGAAAATCTATAGTTTAGAATTGGATTGCAACTTATCCTGTCTATCAAAATTCTAGTTCACACATACACAAAATAACTTCCCCTTCCCGCCAAAAACGTCGCAATGTTTGCAGTGGCACAAAAGGAGAACGATGTGTTTTTTTTTCCCCAAAAGAAAGAAGAATAACTATGGGGTGTCTCATTTTGAATGTCCTGGCTTTGGTTTCCCATGGCCTGGGAAAAGAGCTGGAATAGTGCTCACACTCAAAAAGGGTGCTCCAGGCCTTTCTCAGGGACTTTCCAGGAAAGTCAAGACATAAAAAAGGCCCAGAAGCCCAGTCTTCTCAAGTCCCAGACATAGAACTCCCAGGCAAAATTGTGCAAAGAACAAGCCCATACCTGCTGAGGGACACAACCTCACCCCAGGGTTTTGCCTGCATTTGCTCACATAATGCTAGCAACCTCCTAAGGAAGTAGGGGTTAACATTTTTCTTATTTACAAATTACAAAACTCAAGTTGAGAGGCTAAATCACTCAAGGTCACATGTGTGGCAAGTGGCAGCACAATAATTGAAGCCCAACCGTGATGTTTCATTGCTAAGGTGACCCTCTAAATATCAAAAAATAGGCAGTAGGAATAACAATGATATAAAAATTATAAAATGAGATATAAATAAAAATAATAGAAAATGAATGAAATAAAAAGGAAATAACAATTAATCATTGCATTTCACTTGATAGTTTGGCCTTATGGAGACATCATCTAGTTGGATGTTGAAGATTTTGGTTTGACAACATGCCCTGTGGACAGATGGAAGACTCCGGGCCTCACATGCCCATAGCCTTCTCGTGGTGTCAAAAGCTACCTCCTGTGGTCCATCTAGAAGGAAGAACTGAGATAAACTCCCTCGCAGAGGGACGATGCCTATGGGTTCCAAGGAGAGTCAAAAGGTGACATTGGGTTGAGACATCCCTTCTTTCCTGTTTCTTGGGCAAGGAGAGACATGTTTCCAACAGATGGAAGTTGGAGCTCTATTGCAGAGCACAGGCACAGAAGTCGTTACATTCTTAGCCCAGTAGCTAGTTGACTAAAGATGTGCCATCCGTTAAAACCCATTGACCTCACAAGTGGTGACCAAGGGGCAAGAGGCTTTCATGGTGTCCACTCCAGTTCTCCTTGGCACCCCCAAAGAACGACTTTGCTTTGAAAAACAATTCACAAAATCATTGTTATTATTATTATAAATATTCAAAACCTAGCTGAACACAGTGGCTCATGCCTGTAATTCCAGCACTTTGGGAGGCCCAGGTAGGCAGATCACTTGAGGTCAGGAGTTCAAGACCAGCCCAGCCAACATGGTGAAACCCCATCTCTACCAAAAATACAAAAATAAAATAAAATTAGCCAGGCATGGTGGCACAAGCCTATAATCCCACATACTTGGGTGGCTGAAGCAGGAGAATTGCTTGAACCTGAGAGGTGGAGGTTGCAGTGAGCCAAGATTGCACCACCTGCACTCCAGTCTGGGTGACAAAGTGAGATTCCGTCTCAAAAAAAAAAAAGAAAGAAATCAAAACGTCTCCTTTTCTAGCTTTTCCTAATAATCCTTTGGGCTGGAAATAAAAGATCATCTAAGAGCATCTTCAAAAAAGACCTAGAGAAATCACAAGGAAAATTTAAAAAGCAGTTATCTTCCCCACACCCACGAACATGGTCAGTGGCCATGAGTTTGATATGCAGGACTGATATTCCTGCGAAAGATGTTTGTGGAGTACCTGCCGGCTGTCACAACCTGTGTTAGGTGCTGAGGACATGGAAAGGAGTAGGGTGAACCAAGCCATCACAGAACACAGGATGCAGAGGCATGAGGAAACTCAAGGCCCTAAGACGAGTTCCTGATAAGGACAAAGTCTAGTGAATGCACATCAGTCTAGAGACAGACAAACAGAGAAGGCTTCCTAGAGGAAAAGATGCCTGAGCTGAAACACAAGGACAGGTGCATGGGATGAAAGGATCCTTCCAGGCTAAGTGATGCACATGTGCATGCCATTCCCAAGGAACTGAAGCATCTGTGAGTTGCAGAGGCCACCCCCTGGATGAGCAGTGTCAAGGTTGAGACCAGGGTCCCCAGACTGTCTTCTGCCAGTTGAGGAATCCCTTCCAAAGAGCAGGGTCTTAGGATGCCTGTAAAAGACATCCTTTCTCATCTCCCTTGAGGGTAAATCAATCTCTCTGTTGAGCTCACTAGAGGAGTCAAGCAAAAGGAAGGAAGATTCTAAGCCAACTCAGCAAGACACAGGAAGCAGGTTAAGAAGCTTTCTTCACATGTGTTCTTGGAATGACTCTTTCACATAATAAGATGTTCAGTGAGGGTTTGCCCCATGCCAGATTCAAATAGAAATGATGCTACCAGCCTCTGTCCAGATGCACGTTTCTCTTTATTTTGAATGGAAGGAGGCCAGACACTGCATAGATCTGTAACCAGCAAGGAAGCAAACCAGAAGGTGCCCAGGAAAAACAAATAATCCCCAAACAGTTGCCTCCAGAAGGAAGAAGTTCATGCTAAAGAACTGTGCTTGGGGCTTGTGTGTTCAAGGCCAGTCAGTGGGGCAGATAAACCTTCAGCCTCCCCCCACCACACATAGACATACAAGCTCAGGAACTAGGACAGGCAGGGAACTTGGGGTTTTGAGGCAGCCAGAGAGGATGATCAGAAGAGCTGTCCAGAGGCTAGACACAGTCGTCTCCCCAAGACAACAGGGTCACCCTTGCTCAGAGCGTGCTGTGTAAAATCCATACCATAAGACTTCCCTTGCCAGCACAGCAGAGTGACAGCACCAGCCAGCAAGCCCAAGACATGGCCACACTGACCTGGCATCCTAGAACACAAAGCCAGTATGTCCTTTAATCAAAGTCTGAGTAATCTCTTTGGATTCAGTTTAAGTTAGCCTGTTCTCTCACTACTATAAAGGAATACCTGAGACTGGGTCATTTGTAAAGAAAAGAGGTTTAATTGGCTCATGGTTCCAGAGGCTGTACAGGAAGCATGGTGCCAGCATCAGCTTAGCTTCTGGAGAGGCCTCAGAAACCTTACAGTCATGGTGGAAGGCAAAGGGGGAGCCAACAGTTCATGTGGCCAAAGCAGGAGGAAGAGAGAGAGGAGGCAGGTGCTACACACTTTTATTTTTTTCCAAGACGGAGTCTTGCTCTGTTGCCCAGGATGGAGTACAGTGGCACTATCTCGGCTCACTGCAACCTCCGCCTCCTGATTTCAAGCAATTCTCCTGCCTAAGCCTCCCAAGCACCTAGTATTACAGGCATGCACCAGCAGGCCCAGCTAATTTTTGTATTTTTAGTAGAGATAGCGTTTCACCATGTTGGCCAGGCCGGTCTCAAACTCCTGACCTTGTGATCCACCTGCCTTGGCCTCCCAAAGTGCTGGGATTACACTTCTAAACAACCACATCTTGTCATGAGAGCAGCATTAGGAGATGGTGTTAAACCATTAGAAACCACCCCCATGATCCAATCACCCCCCCACCTGGTGCCACCTCCAACACTGGGGATAGTGACTGAACATGATATTTGGGTGGGGACACAAAGCCAAATCATATCAGGCATCCAAAAACAGCACTCCTTAGAAGCCAGAGGTACTCCAGCCTGGGCAACAGGGTGAGACCCCATCTCTACAAAAAACTAAAATGAATTAGCCAGGTGTCATGGTGTGCACCTGTAGTTCCAGCTACTTGGGAGGCTGAGGTGGGAGGATCCCTTGAGCCCAAGAGTTGGAGGCTGCAGTGAGCTGTGATCATGCCTCTGCTCTCCATCCTAGGCAACAGACTGAGATCCTGTCTCTAAAAGAAGAAGAAGAAAGCCAGAGATACAAGCCTTTCAATGACCCATTAGCCCACCTGTAGGATCCGCTATATGCCTCCAGATCCCAGCAGAGGACTGAGAGGTGGATAATCTCCCAGTATTTGTGTGTGCCACTTTTGTGTGAGCAAAGACCCAAGGTTGCAACAACAGCAGGTGTGTACACAAAAAAGGACCAGGTCCATACTGGTGCATACTCTCCTTATGGCATTAAAAAGAGACATGCTGAATCCTGGACAGAAAGGAAGAGGCCCCCCAGAACTGCCTCCAGTAGGGCCAGCCTGTGTCGGGGGCCAGCCCAGCATCTCTGCGTCCCATGGCATGCCCCACAGGGGGACCACCTTTGTGCCTCCCTGTTGCCAGTAAAGCACACTGATCTTTAACCTTTTCAGCAACTGCAAGACATCTCTGGGACCTCCACACAGCTCCTGTCAAAATGTCGGGCTGCTAACTATAAACTTTATTTTGATGTCTTGCTTTTCGGGAATAATTACTTTGTACCTAAAATGTTAGCCTATTTACTGCTTGTGCAAAAAGATGACAATAAAATCAATGTTGCACAATTCCCCAAAGTGCATCAAAGTCTTTTGCAATGTTAATGGACTGGCGGGTCTGAGAGGTGTGAGCTCATGTTGGCCTGCTTGGGCCCCCAGCTCTAGCAGGAGAACAGCTCTCTCCTCATCAACCTGCAAGCCCTTGTCTGCCAAATGTATTCATTCTAGAGAGTTGGCTCAGTCCCTGGGGTGAGAGAATGGGTGAAATGGGGGAGGGGTGACGAGAGCAGATTGGCAAGTACATGAAGTCACAAACTGTGTGAGCTGAAAGACGCTTGCAGGGACTGACATATCCAATTCCACCTACCAGAGGCAGGGAAGCAGTTTCAGAGAGCAGGAATGGATCCCCTAGGGCCCCACAGCAGATAAATTGTGATGCCAGAATAACAGTCTATATCTTCATTTTTATTAGTATTTTTTTAGATGGAGTCTCACTCTGTTGCCCAGGCTAGAGTGCAGTGGCCTGATCTCAGCTCACTCCAACCTCCACCTCCCAGATTCAAGTGATTCTCCTGCCTCAGCCTCCCAAAGTGCTGGGATTATAGGCATGAGCCACTGCGCCTGGCCAGAATCCATATCTTCTAATTCCTGGTCTAAAATTATATCATCCACTCTGCTCTTTGGGGGATTGAATGATTTTTCCTCCCTCTGGCATTCCCTCCTAGAACATAGACCAAGTGATGTCTTCAGGCAGGAGGGCAGCTAAACAGTGTCTACTGGTCATGTAGCTAATACAGGCACCATGTCCTAAGAAGTTTGGAGAAGGCATCATAAAAAAAAAATTCAGTTCCATGAAGTCATAGTGTATGCCGGTAAATTAAAGGTTCTGAGAAGTCTTACAATTTGCAGCGTGTTTCATTTTGTTTACCCAGCATTTCTAAAGTGTCTTCAAATAAGTTATTTTGGTGGGGAGAGGTGCGTAATATCAGTTGGAGAATTTAATGTGGCAAAGGCAGCCTTAAATATATTCACCAGCATCACACTGGTTTTTTTGATGGCCGTGGAGAGGCAAGCCCTACAGGAACAGGTATGGGAAAGTCTCCGTGTAACATAGCCAGGTGAGGACAAGAAACAAAAAGAGGATTGGTGAAAACAGACTCCACTATGCCATCATCTACAGCCCAGGGCAGCCAGATGTGTCTTCTTGTCTTGGGCCATTTTGCGTTGCTATAAAGAAATACCTGAGGGTGGGTAATACATAAAGAAAACGGGCTTATTTGGCTCACAATTCTGCAGGCTGTACAAGCATGGCACCAGCATCTGCTCAGCTTCTGGCGAGGAATCTTCCAATCACGGTGGAAAGAAGGCAGAGGGGGAGAGGTGTGTCACACGGTGACAAAGAAAGCAAGAGAGCCAGACTCTTTTAAACAACTAGCTCGTGTGTGAACTAACGGAACAAGAACTCACTCATTACCATGGAAAGGGCACCAAGTCATTCATGAGGAATCCACCCCCCATGACTAAAACACCTCCCACCAGGCTCCACCTCCAACATTGGAGGTCACATTTCAACATGAGATTCCAAGGAGACAAACAACCAGACTTTACCACTTCTTCTCCTGGCATGTGTTGGGGGCATGGGTGGGCTGGATAGAAGCCAAGTACAGGAACACAGAGGTTGGAAATTTGCAAAAAAAATAGCAGTAGCAGAGCACCACCCCCCACCCCTGCCCCCAGTCTGTCCAGTCTAAGATCACATTTGACTGAACAAGGTATCGGGGAAGGGAACAGTGGAAGGCAGAAGATGGGCCCAAAAGTCATTTGGGAGGGAGCAGTGCAGTGGGGCTCCACCCAGGCAGAGCTGATCCTCAGGCAGCTCTGGGTATCTTTGTGAAGACGCAGAGGCCCAAGGCCCAAGACGCAGAGGCCCAAGGCCCAAGACGCAGAGGCCCTGGTGTGACTGCAGTGGTCACTGGGGCTACATCTATTGGGCCTTCTGCAGCAGGCCCTGTGCAAACGGAATGTGCTCTCTCTGGGGACTGACTTCATGCAATGAGGCCGATCCCTTGAGAAAATGGACAAACCCTGTGTTGGGCAGAAGTGGCATGCCTTTGGCTTGGTTTTCATCTTCCATTGCAGCCTTTTGTGGCCGCATCAAGAGAACAAGCTGGCGAAACACCCTCTTTACTGGCCATTTTCCTTTAACCACATCCCTGGACATTTTTACCCTAGAAGTCCGCCCACCTCTTTGCTGCTGGCTCACCTTGGTTTGGGGATTTTCTTGCAGCCTTTCCCATAAGCTCAGCGGGCCACTCTCTGCAGAAATGTAACTCTGCATCTAAGACGTAACTGTTAAACCCTACCTTTTGGTTTCTGTCCCCAAAACCAATGTATTTTAATGCAGATGCCCTGCAGCTCAAGGGTTTTTAACAATTTTTGGAGGGAAAAATGTCACACAGCTTTTGAAAATCTGCCATGAGACCTACTCCCTGAATTCTCCATTCGTTTACTCAGAAAAACTCAATTGGATCAGGGAGGCATGATTCCCCATTAGAGGAATCATTTTTTCTTTCCTCTGGTGGGTGAGATTTGTTTAGGTGTTCACTGATCCCTCACTTGATTAATCACCCCAGCTGCCTTCTCCTTGCTCACCAGGTGGGGCGGTGAAACACCAGAGTGGCATGAGGGTCCTGTAGTCCTGTTGCCATGTGGGGACCCACTGCATCTCTGGGACAAAATGCCACCATTTTTCATTTGAATTTCTTCAAAGCTCCCAGGTATGAGCCAATTCCAGCTACTTATTGTAGACTTATCTGTGAATATACTTCACCCCCATTTCCTGCAATCTACATGCTCAGCCGCACTTGAACAAATCCCTCCAGTCTGCCTTCCTGAAACAGGATTGGATGAGGGAGGCTCTGGGAAAAAGCAAAGAGAGAGACCACAAAAACCAACAGGAAGAAGAGGTGGAAGAATCAAGGAAGGTGGTGAGAGTTTAATCCAAGATGGTAGAAATGGGAGATGAGACGGAGAAGTAGAAGAGAGAAGGAAAAGGCATAGTCAGAGAGAGAGAGAAGTTTTCCTGTTCCTGCTCCTACAGCAGGTCCCGGACCCAGGCATCCATCACCAGGCACATGATGGAGGAACTCTGTCCCCTTACCTATGACCAGTGGCGATGTTTTTTCAGTGATTCCGCAAGAGTCAAAAATCCAACAAAGCGCATCGCCAGCGCTGTAAAGGGAGCATGCTGCCGGTGTCTGTGACCACTGTATGCAAAGCTTGGCATTAGTCACAGCCGGGCCGGCTGTGACAGGCCTGAAGTGAGGGAGATTAATGCGAGGCTGGGGCACTTTATTATTGTCATTCTGTTCTTTCAGACTCTGCCTCTGACTTTCAATTTTGCTCCAGAATTAATTGTCTGCTCCCTGCAGTATGACTGATGGAGAAGGATATGCGGAGCCCAGGCACCTGGCTCTGGCCTTGACAGTCTCAGGCCCGGTGTGGGATGGATTGTGTGCGGTCAGGGCGGGGGACAGACGGGCATCCCTCAAAGAAATCGGCCCAGGCCACAACTGACTTCAATCAGATGTGACCGGAGATTATCCTTTGCCAAGAATCATTTTGGCTTGTAGGGTTCCCAGCAACCTGCCCATTCCCTGTCATGGACCCTCCCTGGAACCCAGAGCTCAGTCTGTTGGTGGAGCCATTCCTAGTCTTTCAGGTTTCTGATTCGCTTCCTTTTTTTCTGGTTCTGGGCGATAAATTAGCAGTGCAGTCTCCTAGGTCTCAGCCCTCCCAGATGTAAGCATTTTTGTGAGCATGTCAAGCACAGAATCTCTGACAATGGGAAACGCAGTGGGATTCCAAAACGCTGGTGCCATTTTCCAGTTGGCGTAGAATACCCACCTCCCTCTTCCTCATTACTCACCCTTGCCCCATCTTCCTTCATTTCAAAAAAAAAAAAATCAAATCATATATTTAAACAGAAAAGTCTTCCTTAATAGCAAATCCTGAAGGAAGCCTCCAACAAAATAGCAATGTTCTCTCCGCTTTAGGAGTTTGGCACACAAGAAATGGTTGTTGACTGAATAAATGAATGTGTGAAGGCATGCAAGAATATTTTCATGGATAAATGAATAAGTGGCGTTCCTAAAAAGAATGAAACATAGAAAGGCATATCTTCCTTTTACAAATAAATAAAAATCCTTTCCAGTCATTTTTAAGCCAAATTCAGATGCTAACCATTTTTCTAAACTTTGGTCAGCCTCATTCCCCATTGCAGATATGTTCATGAAAACCTAGGTGTAATTATTTAAAAAAAAAAAAAAACAAATGGAATCCCACTTTAAATGTTTAAGAATGCAGGGGAGGAGGGAAAATGTCTTTGAGAAATACATTTCCAGTGCTAATTTTTATGCTCTGGTCTAGCTGTGTGTGTGATTTTCAACTTGGGGTCTAGAGGTTACAGTTTCAATGCATGAGATACAGATTTCCCTAGCCCTCCCAAAACAAAGTTTCATTAGAGGAAGAGCTTATATTTTCCAGGCACCTCTCCCTCCAAAATGGATAAGATTGACACCTGAGATGAGGAAAAACCAACCAATAATAGAAAGGGCAAGTGTTGATGAGCTGAGAACCGTTTAAAGGCTGGTTTTCTGTAGAACTTTCAAGAGTTCCTTCTAAATATGCTGCCTGCCTATAACCTGAATAAATTACTACAGCTTTAACTCATCTGGTACTTTCATACGATTACGGTATTATGTTAAAGGGTACAGAAATATATAATACGCTCAACTGTCTCTATAGTTGATACCAGAGGGAAAATTACCACCACTCAGTGAAGAAGATTCAACCTCATTACATTAATGATTTATCACAATGGGAAAATGTGAAAAGTAACTAGTTGCTTTTATGAAAAGAGGCAGCTTTTCCCACTGGCAACTCCTGCAGGCTCTCCAAGAAGGAGAATTTAGAAGGAGCTCCAGACGGTCACACTCTCCCACTCCCTTCCAAAGCTCCCTCTGCAACATGAAGGAGAAGGTGCACTGGCAAATGTTGGAATATCCTTCAAACTTGACATTAAGTATTCAAATGTTACTTAAGCAAAGTGTGAGCAATTAAATTAATCAATCTTCCCAGCCATGTACAGAACAGATGTTCAATAAATCCTCTTTGCTTACAGTGAGGGGGGAAGAGTCCACTTTTAACTGTCCTTCAGCGGTGACACTGCTCAGGCATCCTCTGCCGGCCTCCTGGGCCACCGTCAGGTGCTTCTGCTGCACTTTCCTTTATTATAAATAACAACAGGCCACCTGGACTACCTGTGCTACCTGGGAGCCTCAAGTTTAATGATCCTTCCGACACAGGGCTCTGCTCGCGCCTGATCCCAGGTAATGGGGCTGATGGGAATGGCAGTAGAGTGATGGTTGGCAGTGACAGATGACTGCTGGCCAACTTGTGCTGCTGACAAGCGGTGAATATGGGCCAATGTTGCAGAAAGGTCAGGATAAAAGTATTTGCTTGACTTTCAAAGTTTCTCCAGAAAAAAAATAAGCAGATGAGCCAAAACCACACAGACCTCCAACAAGGGTGCAAACTCTAGCTTTGCACCAGAGGGGCTGGCTTGTTCTGGGCTCTAGAAAAGAAAGCAGTCTCCATCGGAAGCTGTGGGTTAGATGAGGAGAGGAACTCAGACACTAGGGAGAGGGAGCCTTGTTTTCTTTTCATGAACAGTTCCCAGTGAGGAACTTCACCTCTGGGCTGCCAGGGGACATTAAGGGAATGTTCAGTAAACAATTCTCTCCCTAACCCCCCAAGACGATCATAGAGAGTCTCCCTGTTACATCACCCAGACCCTCTAGGTATCCCTCTTTGCCAATACTCTGGGGCAGAGGCAGCTAACCTCCAACTTACAAAATAATAAAATCAATGAATGTGCCAGATTACCAAGGATCACAGGATTTGACCTGTCCACTGTGGCTTCTCTAACTAAATCTACCATCCTAAAGGAGAGGACTGGGGAATCCCAAAGCATGGGGAAGGCACTCAGCCCTAATCCCACAGTGCCAGCCACCCCCTGGTCCACCCCCAGACCAGGACACTGCCCAGCCAGAAGCCTCTGATCACCACCCACTGAAACCCACAAGGCCACTGTCATTCAGAAGTGGAGGATACAATTCCTGCCCTACATATATATAACTTCAACCTTTTGAAGGCTGCCTTTCCATATATGGACTTTATCCACATTTTAATGAGGCTTTAAAATCTCCAAGATTAAGCTGGTATTTTATGTAGAACTGCCTGCTTTTTATGATATCCTGACATGTTGTACAACATTTGGTGACTATATTGATCCTTATAAATTCAGCATCTATATATATTCATGAAAAGTACCTTTTCTCCCCATTCGGGCCACAAGATGATCCAGACACACATTTTCCTGAGTGGAGACAATAAAACTGCAATTGTCATGGTTTTGAGTGAACACGATGTTTCAGTGTTTTCAAATTAAACCCCTTTTACCATCTGCTTGCAAACTCTTCAGTGAGGAAATGACAGCTCCTTTCTAGGTATCTGATGGTGTAAGTGCCCCTGAAGTTTCTCCTTCAGGTGAGCTTGTTATAAATCCTGAGGGGCCCGGCAAGGGCTTCCTCCCGTGTGGGACACTATACATCTTCATGCCCTCATGTTTGCCCAACCAGAGGCCAACCTTCTCCCATTTCTTTGTGCCATTTTATGCTTTTAATCTGAAACAAATGATTGCAGGGGGGAGAAAGAGCATTATCACCTTGGCGAAACATCGGGAATATAAAAAAGAAAAAGAAGAAGAAGAGGAAGAAAGAAAGAGACTATGGGCAAATTCATCTTCTGCCGCTACAATCAATCTCTCACCTAAAGAAATACACAATAACTAGGCGGGAAAGAGGCAAGATTTATGACTTAGAAACATCTACACTGACCAGCATATACCTAGTCTTCTTGGCTCTCTCCCTACCCGAATGGCTCTCTTTAACAGTTACAATGATAAACTGTCTCTCCCTACTGTTTTACAAGTACATTAGCTTTATTTAATGAGATCTCAGAGTAATTTAACAGATGTATATAGGACATAAGACTAGGGAAACTCTTGCTACTTGGATACTTTTGCCAAGGTATTCTAGGACAGCTAATCTGAGAGATAGCTTTATATTCTTTGAGAAAGCGTTGTTTGGAAGGCTTTTAAAAATGATTTTAATGGAAATATTATATTACAATCAATGAGGAGAGAGCCTCTTTCACATTCACTTGCATTCGGCCCATGGAAACGCAGGATGAATAGGCTTTGTGAAGTCGTAGGAACTCACTTACATACTGAACTGTCAGGAAGGATGTCACCATCAGAAATTAATACTTTTGTTAAAAAAGTTAATATTTCACCCACCCAGCTTCCAAAAAGAGTAAGAAGATACCTGGGTGTGAGGAAACGGAGAGAGGGTAGGCAAAGGGAGAGAGGAAGAGACTATTTGAGAAGGAGGTGAGGCACCTGTTTCAGCCAATGTCGTGTTTCGGGGCCGGGGTCGAGGATTGGAGACAGGTGCAGTTTCCTCGCTACCCTCTATCCCTCTATGCCTGGCGTGCTCAGGCCAGGACCTCCCCTTCCTGGCTGGCTGCCTTCTTCCTTCCCTGACATTCCTTAACACTTGGTTCTCTGAGAACTGTAATGGAGAAATGACAATGGTATTAACTTTTTAAAAATTGCTTTAATAAACTGCCAATTAATAAGTGAGAAGAGGAAGCCATGGGAAATTACCTGGTCATGCTTAAAATAAAATTAAAGGGGGAAGGGGACGTTTTTCCTCTTCCTTTCTCAGAAAGCACAAGGCTTGGGCTCTCATACCCCAGGATGTGATTTCCAGAACCAAATTCTCCTAAGTATGACAAAATCTACACTGCATGGCACCACATCTTGGTCTATGATACAGTTAACTCAGCTTCAAACTGGAGTGTCATCCCAAGTTTAGTAAATATTGGCAATACAATACATTTAAAAACCAAAAGGGAACAAAATAACAGCAACTCAAAATTTCACCCAATGGGGATACCAGTTTTAATTATTAGTGACTTTTTTTTTTTTTTTTTTTTTTGAGACGGAGTCTTGCTGGGTCACCAAGGCTGGAGTGCAGTGGCACGACCTGGCTCACTGCAACCTCCACCTCCCTGGTTCAGGCAATTCCCCTGCCTCAGCCTCCCAAGTAGCTGGGAGTACAGGTGCCCACCACCATGCCAGGCTAACTTTTGTATTTTTAGTAGAGATGGGATTTCACCATGTTGGACAGGCTGGTCTCAAACTCCTAACCTCAGATGGTCCACCTGCATCGGCCTCCCAAAGTGCTGGGATTACAGGCATGAGCCAACACGCCCAGCCAACTTTTTTTTTTTTTTTTTTTTTAACAAAAATGGTCTTTTAAACTACAGGTTGCTTTTGGTCGAAAATTTTTTTTGTTTTTTAAATCCTTTAAATGGTTTGTAACAGACTGCAGTTGATATTTACAATTCTGCAAAAGTGTGGCAGATCCTTCTCCTTAGGATTGCTAGCTCCCTCATAGGCACCTTTATATGGAGTCACCTCTGAAAGTATAGATGTTACAGTGTGTATGTGACAGCAGGTGGAAGTGAGTGCAAGAGCTACATGTGTGTCTTCTCAAGGTAAACATACTTAACAACATCCTACCAAACATATACCACTTTATACAGTGTTCATGGCTCCTTATGAATAATTTAGGGCATCCAATGCAGTCTTTTTAAAATACAACATTCACAGTGAGCATAAAAACTCAGTCCAATGAAAGGTTATGAAATTAGTGGTGACCGTACAAAATTGCAAAGAGAAATCACAATGAACCTACTCACTTGGGAGGTGAGGGGCTCAGAAAAAAAAAGGGGGGGGGAAGAGAGAGAGAGAAAGAGAGGCAGAGAGGTATGTGGTGTTCTTGCACCAACGGGGCAAGAACAAATCTGTTGCATAGAATTTCATTTATTGAGAGCTATACATCAAGTTGTATTTGTTTAATGAGGTTGGCACCAGAAAGATGTATAGAACATGTCAGACACCCAGTACCAATGCGTAGTGGGGAAAAGATAACATCTCGGACTGCGACCACTCACTTCGTCTTCCAGCCAGTGTCTCTATCTGTTGGCTCTTTGGGGAATAATAAATGAGGGGGCAGAAGGAACAAGAAGCCAAATAATGAAAAACACACACAAAAAAGAAAAATTATAACATGGGAGAGCAAAGTAGAGCCAGATTTACTGACCTCACAACTACATAATCAAGAAAAAGTTATCACTGAAGAAACTTTTACTAAGCGGAGTGATCTTAAATAACAGGGAGTCCTGTGAAATTTACAGCACTCTTAAGATATGCAAATTGAATGCAAGGTATAGACATAAGGGTAATTAATTGTAAATCTAAGAATAATGTTTCTTTGTCAGGCTGTCTCCATGTTGTGGAATACATTCTAATGTGCCTTAACTTGGAATACTTTTTTCAAGGCTGCTCTAATTATAAGATGTTCAGAATTTCAAAATACTAGTTATTCTTATCGTTTAATTTAGTGGCTGTAACATTTAATAACAGAATTTACTGATTGCATGACAATATTGTAATCTTTCAAGGTTAAAGCACTTGTTCCCAAGTCCAGCCGATCAGGATCCATGTGCAGAGAGAATGTTATGGATAAAGCACTTTCCACAGGTCCTCAATGAGTGTTGGGGGCGGAAGCGTCGCAGGTCAGGTGAGCCCAAAAATGGGGCTTAGCCCACAGGGTTCTTGGCTTCATCCAGAAAAGAATTCAAGGGCAAGCCAGTGGTAGGGTAGAAGAAAACAGCTTTACTGAAGTGGCAGTGTTGCAGCTCCGTGACTGACCCTGCAGAGCAGGGCTACCCCATTGGCAGTGTGCTGAGACCAGCAGCTCAGGGCAGTTTTGCAGTCATATTTATACCCACTTTTAATTACATGCAGAGTAAGGGGCTGTTTATGTAGAAGTTTCTAGGGAAAGGGTAGTAACTTTTGGTTCATCAGGTCATTACTATGGAAAGGGGTGGTAACTCCTGGCTGTTGCCATGGCAACGGTAAACTGACATGGCGCACCAGCCAGCGTGTCTGATGGAAAGTTGCTTCCACCCAGGGCCTGTTTTAGCCAGTCCTCAGTTTGGTCATGTGCCTGAGCCCCGCCTCCAGAGTCAAGTCCCGCCTCCTGCCTCAGAGAGATCCCAGTGGTTGCTCACTGCTGCTTAGTTGCCTCACTTCATCCACTGGCACGTGCTTCTGGGTCTTATAGTGATTTCCTTATCATGCTGGGAACAATGTACTGATTTGTGCTCTTAGTGTTTAGCTCTCTTCTACCTGCCCGTGAAAACCTCCCACTTCTTGTTAATGAAAGTGATGGTGGGCTTCTGCAGATGACAGATTCTTAGAAAATTATAAGCAAGAAGACAGGGAGAGAAGTTTTCAAATCCAGGGAACGTGACTCTTGACTGTCATCAAGAAAGCTTTGTTGTCGTCAAGAAAGCTCTTAGTGAAGAACCACTTGAGGAAAGAGCTGGGCAAGAAGGGGTGTGAGGGGATTCCACCAAGCAAATAAGGAGTGACGGTCCTGCTCAGGAAGGAGACCACTGAAGGGATGGGATGCCGATTCCATCTTCAATCGTTTCTCAGAAAACATTTGGCCAAGAGTGGACTACACAACTAGAAGGTCTGGGAGTGGAGAAGTGGGCACGAGATTGGCCCAAGGAAAGTGCTAGGAAAGATGAGTTAAACTCTCTCTTGGGTTAAAGCCGTGAGGGCAGGGGGCCCAGGCAAGTGCTCTCTCGCCCTGAATGCTTGGGCTGTGTGCATGCCTGGCTGCTATGACAACGCCCACTCTTGCCCTCCTCCTGCTCCACTGGCTTCTCCTCTCTGCCTCCTCCACTTGCTCCTGGTCTATTCAATTTCCTTAAAACAAACCTCTGATGCTCCCCTGGGCTCTGTCTGGGGCCCTTTCCTCCTTTCCCCTCCACACTCATCCTGCAATCCCATCCAGTCCCAAAGCACTAAATGCCATCTCTGTGGGTTGAGTGCCCTGAAATCTCCAGCCCAGACCTTCCAGGTGCTTATAGCTTCAATGACGTCTACTTTTGAATATCTGGTGGACATTTCCAAACTACTGCATTTCAGATGGAGCTGCTTCTGCCCGGAATGTTCTGCTCCTACTGAGAGAATTCTCAGGCTTTGGGTCACAGCTCAGGGGTTGGTATCCTCGGCTCACTCATCTTACGCAGGGTGCCTCCCTCATTTCTCTGTCATATCGCCCTTACTTATTTCCATCAGAGAAACTTACACAATTTATATTGATTTCAATTGCATGTTTATTTTATGCTGCCTGTGTGATCTACTAAAATCGAAACTGAGGTGGGATGGGGAGGACAGGGGGCCTCTTGGCTGTGCCCACTGCTCTGATATCTCTGTCCTGCTGTCAATGGCAGGTGCTTGATAGATCACCAGTGAGTGAAGTGCTCTGGTTACCAACTCAGAAAATGAGTGTGGTCTGTGCCTCTTCCTAGGACTCCACAATAGCCCCATAGTGAAAGTCCACTGCATGCAGAGAGACACTGCATATAGACAGCATATCTAGGCATCCTGTGCCCATCCCTGGGCATCTCAGTTGAGAAACTGAAGCTGGATCAGAACAGGGCCGTGAGAACAGCAAAGAGTTTGGAAAGTAAGCCATTCAAGGCTTGGTGTTAGGAGACCCAGAACATTGAGCCTAGAGGGAAAGGATGATTTAACATTTTATGGCACTTATTTACTAGATAGTCTGGAGGGAGAGGGATTTAAATTGCTCAGTACAGCTGCAGAGAGCACACTTAGGGCCCAGGATGTGGATCTAAGGAAGCAGTGAAGATTGGAAGTCAGACTTGGGCCCAGAGCAAAACAGCCGTGGACTCAGTCTAGGCTCTACCACTTGCTACCTTGTGGAATTCTGAACAACTTACTCCATTTTGCTATGCCTGAGCTCATTTCCCTGTTGAGAGGATTTAGTGAAACATTTGCAAAGCACCTAGCCTTCAAATGTTAAAGAGAGGTTTAGGAAAACAAACATCCCCCAAGCTTTGTATTTGTAGAAAACAGTGAGGTTCCATTCAGACTAATTGTGGAATACTGTTAATCCCTTACCAGCTCGGGCAATAACTCTAGTCTTCAGCAAGGTTGTAGCATTCTCTTCCCCACCCTCTCAAATATATCTGGGATTTGTCAAAGGGCTGTCTTCACTGTCCTCATAAGCCATCAGCCTGCCACCACTGGCCTTGGTCACTTTCAGAAAACTTGGCTCCAGGCCCCGATTCCAATGTAACCATCCCAGAAATTTATCCCAGTTACTGAAGTTCTCAACATTCATGCTTTAAGAACAGCTCTTGCAAGGAAGAAATGTGAGTTTCCCTCTTCCTGCCACAAAAATAAACAAAGAAAAGTAAAAGTCAAACCAAAGCCTGGGAGAAGATATGCATGCTGCATATATCTGACAAAAGACTTAGTTCTGTAATATGTAAAGAGTTCCTACAAATCAATAATTTTAAAAGCCAATCACCTCAAGGTATAAAATGGGCAGAAGACTTGAATGGACACTTCACACCCAAAAAAAGATATGAGTAGGCCAGGCATGGTGGCTCACCCCTATAATCCCAGCACTTTGGGAGGCTGAGGCAGGCAGATCACCTGAGGTCAGGAGTTCAAGACCAGCCTGACCAACATGGATAAACCCCGTATCTACTAAAAAAATACAAAATTAGCCAGGCATGGTTGTGCATGCCTGTAATCCCAGCTACTCAGGAGGCTGAGGCAGGAGAATCGCTTGAACTAGGGAGGCAGATGTTGCAGTGAGCAGAGATCACACCATCCCACTCCAGCCAGGGCAACAAGAGTGAAACTCTGTTTCAAAAAAAAAAAAAAAAGATACAAGTAGACATTTTGCACATGAAGAGACATTCAACATCATTGGTCATCAGTGAGATGCAAACTAAAACCATAATGAGATGTTATTTCATATCCAGTATAGTGGCTAAAATTGAAAAGTCTGAGAGTCCCAAAAGTAGACAAGGATGTGGAACAACCAGAACTCTTGTATATTGCTGGTGGAATGTAATATGGAACAAACACTTTGGAAAACTGCTATAAAGTTAAACAAACACTTGCCATTTGACCCACACAATTCCAGTCAAAGCTTTTTTCAAAGAAGAAGACAAAGATGACAACGATGATGATGATGAAGAAGCAGAAGAGGAAGAAGAAGAAGAAGGAGGAGGAGGAGGAGACAACAATGATAACGATGAAGAAGAAGCAGAAGAAGGAGCAGAAGAG
This sequence comes from Pan paniscus, assembly GCF_029289425.2. Lineage (NCBI taxonomy): Eukaryota > Metazoa > Chordata > Mammalia > Primates > Hominidae > Pan > Pan paniscus. Next base: position 37,866,647 of record NC_073269.2, read on the forward strand.
GAAGAATAAGGGGGAGGAGGAGGAGAAGCAGGAGAAGGAGGAGAAGAAGACAACGATGATGACAATGAAGAAGCAGCAGAAGAAGAAGCAGAAGCAGCAGCAGCAGAAGAACAAGAGAAAGAAGAAGAAGAACAACCACAACAACAAGGAAGAGGAGGAGGAGGAGGAAATGAAATGAAAACTTATTTACAAAAAGACTTATACAAAAATATTCATAGCCACATTATTCCTATAGCCAAAAACTGAAAACAGTCCAATGTCCCCCAACTGAGGAGTGGATAAACAAGTTGTTTTATGTTGACAATATGAGATACTATTTAGAAGCAAAAATGAAAAGAACAAAACCCTAATATATGAGGGAATAAGAGAATCTCAAAAATGTCACATTGAGCCAGACACAAAAAAGTGTGCACTGTATGACCCCTTTCTACGGAGTGCTGTACCAGGCAAAGGCCAGCTGTGAGGACAGAAATCAGATCGGTGGCTTCCTCTGCAAGGAGTATAGAGATGGACTTAGGAGATGGAAGGAATTCTCTAGAGGGACAGAAATGGTTTATATCTAGAAGGGAGGGTGTCTACATATGTCAAAACTCATCAAATTGCACCCTCTGTTGCATATACATTTATTTTAATAAAGTAGATTATAAAAGGAAAGAGAAAAGACAACAAAATATGTGTCTACTTTAATTATGCTCAGTTGGAGAGAGCATGTCCTATTGCAGGCTGGGCCCTAAGTGTTAAGAGCTCAATGAAGCATCTCTTTAAGACCAGTCATATTGGCTCTTCTCTCCCCTGAGTATACCCCAGGCCACAAAGTAATCAGGTCTACTTCAGTTCTGTTACACTAGCCCCAAGAAAATCAGTTAATGCAAACAGAGAACAGAGACAGGAGGACCCTGCAAAGACCTCCCAAAGGGCAACCACGTGGGTTGACTGTAAGAGGATCCCCTCAATCTTGGTGGTGATTTCTCCATTTCATTTGACCTGGGTGGAGTTGGGGGAGTACCTGTTACCCCATCACTTAATCTAGGGAGATGGGATATTTCAGTGCATCCCTAAAATGTATGTTCATAATGAAGGAAGGGTTTTATTCTCTACCCCAGGAGATGCCTTAGAGAAACAAGAAGCGCTACACCACCACTCTAGTGTCTGGAGCCCTGTCTGGGAGGTTAGGCAGACTTGGGGCAAATCCTGGCTCCACCTCCTCATAAGCTGTGTGACTTTGAGTGTGTTCCTGAATCTCTCTGTGCCTCAGTTAACTCCTCTCCGTAATGGGTATAGTCAAAGAGTGTATCCATCTCAAGGTTGTCATTAGAAGTAAATAAACTAGTAGAGGTAAAGGGCTTAGCACTTTATTAACTCTAAGCGTTGGGAACACTTCATAAAAGTTAGCTATGATTATTATTACATGAACATGAGGATAAAAGAAAGTCTGAGATTCAGAGGTAAATGGATGGAAGGGGAAAATAAGAGATTCAGAGAAAGAGAAGGAATCAAAGAAAAAGACTAAGGTGAGAATGAAATAAAGGCATACGAGAAAAAGGTAGAAACAGAAGAAGAATGAACCCAAATTATACTTCTCTGCCTAAAGCTTGCCGAAGCGTTCTGCACAGCTCCCTGAGCATAATTTGGGCTCGGTTATTTAAAAGGCTGTGGGATAATACAGTGGGAAGACAGGTCTGCACTGTAACTCACACAATTTATCACACAGGGAAGAGCCACTAATCTTTTTAGGAAACAAGGTATTCATAGTTATTTAAGGCTAATATTTATGCATGACCACACATTGTGAACACAGCCCAATCTCCATCCTCGCCCAGCCAAGATCTGGGAAGGTCTTTAGCAGCAATGTTCCATATTTTAAGCCCCTTACAGAAGTCTCACCCAGTAGTCTGCACCGGCTCTGTTATTAACTGCATCCATACACCAGATATATTCATGCACACCGCTAATTGAAAGAGCAGATTTTCCCGAGGTGGGTGAGTACTAAGCCGAGGTGGGTGGATATAGCCTTGCGTGAATTTCTTATGACCAAAACCACAGTGTTACCTTGCAAAAGGTAATCAATTATTCAAACTCAGAACCTTCAGAATATGCATAAATATAGTCCAGGCACAGTCCAGCTGGTCTATTTCATTAGCCTACTCTTTACAGGGTGCTGAGAACAAAAGGCTGGATGTAACAATACGAGTGACCCCAGCAACAACTAGAAAGATGCCCGTTTCCTGCCCAACCCACAGAGGACCCGATCTTATCTGCATTTGGCCAGAATATGACCTTCAGGGATGTTTTCTCCAGTCATGGCTGAGGCTGCCTTCTTGTCCCACAGAAGGCCCCTTTCCTTGTCTCTCTCCTTCTTCTCTTTTCTACTCCTCCCTGCCAAGGGACCCAGCTTCATCCTGCCTCCGTCTAGCTGGGTCATGCCATTGTCTCCTGATGTTTCACCAGCATATGCTGGGTGGTCATGCCCTTGCCATTTTAATCTGGGTTACTTGTCTTCCTTAACCCTGGGTGCTCAAGACGGAATCTCTACTGGATCAATAAACTTCATTCTGGTCCATGTTCAACCCTTCTTATTGACTACTCTCAATGCAGTATTATCCTCAAAGACCTCTTCTCCAACCAGGAGGAGAATGAGGCAGCCAAGAGGAAGAGGGGAGCCTGAGTCATGGCTAAACAAAGAGGCTTACAAACAAAAATTCCAGAGAACCATGACCTGCTGCATCTATCCAAGACCAGGATTTTTAAAGCACAGGAAGAGGTACGGTGTGCACTGCACTGTTGTCTTGGGAAACAGTTACTTCTTTATGTCTCAGGATGTTAGGACGAGGTGAGCAGCCAATCCCTTCTAAATGGAATTACAGACCCTCCACCTTTCTTCATCCTTCTTGGTTCTCCTTCACATGCCCATGAGGACCCACCCGCCGGTTTTCCAACCATCTGTTGTTTGGTTTTTGTTTGGAAGCACCTGGACATTAAAGTCCTCCCCCGAGTCACCCTCGCGACATCTGCCATGTGCAAAGGAGCTTGCAAGGGACCTGCCCGTGAATTTGGGCAGGAGGCACTGGGGAGGAGTCTGCAGTGATTCAGTGATATTGTGAATCAGTGATATTGTCAATGCAAACCTGGCTGGGTATCGGAATCACCTGTGGAGTTCAAAACAAAATGAAACCAGACCACAAGGATGCAACTCAAACGTTCAGAATTGGTGGCATCAGTGGCAGGTCGAGTTCTCTGGGAAAGAGGGCAACTCTGAGGTGGGGTTAAGGGTGCAGGAGGTGTATTAAGGTCCACCCTGGACATCAGCACCTGAGGAGGGGACACAAGCAGGAGTGAACAACAGGAAAAATCAACATGCAATGCAAGCCTAACAATGGCCTTGGCTCCTTGCAAAACTCAGGAGCTAGAATGGCCCTTCAGAGTTCTCCCAAGCTGTCCAGGCCTTCATGGTTCTGGATTGATCTGTCATTGAATGTGACCCACCCTGGTGAGCCACCCATCAGCAGCTGAGGCAATCCCTGAAGGGCATAGTAACTGCAGGCTGCCTGCCTGCCTGCTGGGAATGAGGTGCTATGTCTCCATTGAAGGTGAATCTGGGCAGCACCCACCACAACCCATCCTTTGCCAAGATGGTAACTCTTTCCCTTGCCTGCGGGTCCTTTGCACAAGGAGTTCAAGTGTTCAGGTGGCAATTACTGTTTATTCTGGCTCTGTCTGTTGGCAAACGTGCTTCCTCTTTGGGACCCAGGACCTATAAACCTGCAGAACACAGAGTTGTGGGTACAGGAAGCACAAACTCCCCAAGTGAGTTAATGGGTGTGACAGCAAGGAAGACAATCCTGCTTCCATCCCTTGGTTCCTAGGTGTGTGGATATTTTCCAACTATTGGGTAAATATAATTTTATATGTGTATATATATATATATGTTAGTAAAGCATCAAATAAATATCTTAAAGTGTTTTTTGCATCCTGGAGAATGATTGCTGCCCCATCCTTACAAATGATCACATCTAAGCTGGTACCTTAGTTGTGCTTCGTACAGACCTTTTCAACACTTTATTAGGCAATTTTTTTCTTTCTAATTTTTATTTTAGGTTCAAGGGGTACATGTGCAGGTTTGTTACATGGGTAAATTGCTTGTCAAAGGAGTTTGGTGTACAGATAATTTTGTCACCCAAGTAATCAGCATAATGCCTCTATTGGTCTATTTTCATACTGCTATAAAGAATGTCTGAGACTGGGTAATTTATAAAGAAAAGAGATTTAATTGACTCACAGTTCCAAATGGCTGGGAAGGCCTCAGGAAGCATAATCATGGTGGAAGGTGAAGGGGAAGCAAGCACGTCTTACATGGCAGCAGGAGGGGGTGGACTGCCAAACACTTTTAAACCATTAGCTCTCATGAGAACTCCCTCATTATCATGAGGACAGCATGGGGAAAATGACTGCCATAATCCAATCACCCCCCACCAGGTCCCTCCCTCCACACATGAGGATTACAATTAGAGATGAGATTTGGGTGGGAACACAAAGCCAAACCATATCAATATCCAATAGTTTTCAGTCCTTGCCCTCCTCCAACCCTCCACCCTCCAGAAGGCCCCAGTGTCTGTTGTTCCCATGTTTACGTCCATTGGTGCTCAATGTTTAGCTCCCACTTATGAGGACATGCATTGGGTGTTTGGTTTTCTGTTCTTCTGTTAATTTGCTTAGGATAATGGCCTCCAGCTCCAACCACGTTTCTGCAAAGGACATGATTTTGTTCTTTTTATGGCTATGTAGTATTTCATGGAGTATATGTACCACATTTTCTTTATCCAATACACCACTGATGGGCATCTAGGTTGATTCCATGTCCTTGCTATTGTGAATAGTGCTGCAATAAACATGTGTGTGCATGTTAGACTAGCAACTTTGGATGGTACGTATATGACATGACAAGGTAATCTTGACATTGATTCCATGTCATTGCTATTGTGAATAGTGCTGCAATGAACATGTGTGTGCATGTTAGACTAACAACTTTGGATGGTACCTATATGACATGACAAGGTAATCTTATCCCATGGACCCAATCCCATACTTCCTTTGCTTTAAAGTGGGTCTCCTGAACCAATGTGACACTATATGGGATCCTATCCCAGTGTATCAAGCCCTCTGTAATTGCGTGAATGGTGGCTGTCACTGAAGCTTAATGGGAAATAAAGTCCCATACATGAAATAAGAACCCCGCTACCACAGGAATGAGTCACTGGTCCTTCCAGGGTGGAGGAACCCAGTGTAATCAACTTGCCAACATGTATCCAGGTGGTCCTCTTGAGGGATGGTGCCATATCAGAAATTCAACATGGGTCCTTGTTACTGGCATTTTGGACAGGCAATGGCAGCAACAGCTAGATTGGCCTTGGTAAGCCAGAGCCTGTGCTGTTGGGCCCATGCAAGTAGCCATCCCTGCCACCATAGCTACCTTGCTCATGTACTTTGCTATCATGCCATCATTGGGGTTGCTGATGATACAGGGTGGCTAGCATCAGCTGACTAAGTCGGTTTGTCTACGTGATCATTTAGTGCCACTATTACGCTGAAAGCTCTCTGTTGGACATTAATACACAATACACAGATCTTCATACTTTGTGCCTGCTCCAAAATGCCCAGCCTCATGACTCTACCCTGAAGCCCCCAGGTGCAATCTACTCTGGCTACTTCTAGGCCCTGACCAGACAACGGAGCCATTCACCATTCAGCCTATGGCACCATATGGATATTCTAACCTTGGGCAACTTCTCTTCCCATACACAGTGGATGACCAGGATGGTCTGAGCTTTGCCCCTTGGAAGAATGTTCCCTCATCACTGTCTTTCAAGGCAATCCTTGAGAGGAACCATGGTGCAGACACCATCTGTCTTCAGCCTGCACCCTCATGCAAGTCTAACCTTTCTGTGAACCAAGCTCAGGCCATTTTGTCTTCCATCAGTTGGTCACAGGGGATTCCCTCTACAGCAGGAGGAGCTATCTGAGGAAGAGGTGCTGACATAACAGTGGAGGGTGACATGTGGATCTGGACTACCTGCTCATGCAAATTCCTTGTGCCATCCAGTCCTCCTCATACTGGATCCCAGGTGGACCCTTTCTACCTTCTGATGGTTTGTTTCCAGGCTTGACTAGCATTAGGAGTTGCTGAGTCTGACAGATGAGCTCCTGATGGGCAGCTATGGCCACATGTTCACCTTGTGTCCCATGATCGGGTGTGTCATCTCTACCAAGGCCCATAAGACAATCAGAAGTTGTTTTTCAAATGGTGTATAATTTTCCCTAAGCAGATGCCATGGCCTTGACCCAGAATCCTAGTGATTCTCTCACTGGAGCTTGCCATAAACTCCACATGGTGTGTTTTCAAAGTGCTGGGATATACCTCTACTACCAATGGGTCTGCTGAGTTTTATAGCCCAAATGGCAGGGCTGCTCACACTGTAGCCAAAACCTGTTATAGAGTTCTTTCTTGTTCTAGGTCCCATTCAAATCTGGCAGCCTTTCAAGTCACCTGGGTCAGCACAGTATAGGTATACATTTTGTTGCTTCCAGAATCCAGAGAAACAGAGAACCTACCAGCCATTGTGCTTCCTTTGTTTTTTGTTGTTGTTATTGTTATGTGTTTGTTTTGTGAGACAAAGTCTCACTCTGTCGCCCGGGATGGAGTGCAATAGCATGATCTTGGCTCTTGGCTCACTGCAACCTCCACCTCCTTAGTTCAAGTGATTGTCCCGCCTCAGCCTCCGGAATAGCTGGGATTACAGGCATGTGCCACCACACCCAGCTAATTGTGATTCCTTTTTCACAGCAGGAGATGCAAAGTGCAATCATTTCTTCTTCGGTTTGGAGGCAATGTTGTAATATTTCCTTGACCACTGAACTCTTAAAAATGTTTACTGATGCAGCAGACTCCTGAATTTTCATAAGCTTTGTCTCCCTAACCCTGGCTCACATATGACTTACCAAGGCCTCCAACACACTACATATCTTGCTCATCTGGTCCTATTAGCATATTCGCTACGGAACGGATCGTTGTGATTTTCGGTTGGATGTCAACATGGGACAGATTACTTTGGACCACATTATGACAGAGGGCAGGAAAGTTAACAGAGCCTTGGGGAAATCTATGAATGTATCCTGTTGTTTGTTCCATGTAAATGTAAACTATTTCTGATCATTTCTGATAGGTATGGAAGAGAACACATTTGCTAAATCAATGCTGCATATCATGAATTGAGGCCATGTTAATCAACTCCAGCAAAGACATCACAGTTGCATGGCAGCTGCGATCAGGGTTATGACGTGGTTGAGTTTGTGGTGCTCACTGTTATTTTTCAGGTTACATCTGGTTTTAGCAGGGGCTACACTGGTAAATTAAATGGATCTCTGACACAAACCACCACCCCTGCAACATCTGTTAGGTTTGTAAGAGTGGGGCTAATGCTTCCCATCTCCTTCCCCCTGAAATAATACTGTTTTTATTGTCTTGGCAGGAGCAGGGTGAGGGGCATTTTCAGAGTCTTCTCCTGGCTCCCCTCACTATGATAGTTTTTACTCTACAGTCTAAGGGCTCAGCAAGGAACTTGCACCAACTACCAAGTGCCTTTATTCTGATTTTACATTTGGAGGTTAGGAAAATAACCAATTTACTGGGCTTAATGCATTATCATGGCCTTACTATACGACTGGGGGTACAATGGGACTAAGTAATAAATGGAGCCCTGTTCAAAACCACCCACCCAGTTTCTAGGTCCCATTCAAATCTGACAACCTTTCAAATCACCTGATAAATGCGTAATGCTTTAAGCCAAGTAAATTGGTTATTTTCCCAAACCCTGAATGTATAATCAAAATAGATGCACTTTGGACCAATATAGACCAAAGTAATCGGTCCTATGTTGACATCCAGCAAAAAATCACAATGATCTATTCCATAGCAAATACGATAATAGGACTCGATAAGCAAGACATATGTAGCATGTTGGAGACCTTGGTGAGATATATGTGGTCTAGAGTTTGGGAGATAAACCCTATGAAGATTCAGGGATCTACTACATCAGTAAACCTTTTAGGAGTTCAGCTGTCAAGGGCATGTCACAACATTGCATTCAAATTAAAGGAGAAATAATTGCATTTTTTATCTCCCACCATGAAAAAGGAAGCACAATGTCTGGTAGGCTTTTTGGATTCTAGAAGAAAAAAAAAATTGTATACCTAGGAATTTTGCTATGACCCAGGTGACTTGAAAGGCTGCCAGACTTGAATGGGACCTAGAACCTGGGTGGGTGGTTTTGACCAGGACTCCATTTATTACCTAGTTCCATTGTACCTCCAGTTGTATAGTAAGGCCATGATAATGCTTTAAGTCTTCAAGTATTAATGTCCCCTGACACTGCTTGAAATGTTTGCCTACTTCCCTTTTTCTGGAATGTACTTACCCAAGTATATGGCTAAAGTTCTCTTTGAGGAAGAACTGGATGCTCGTAACAATCAACACTTGCCATAGTGCTCCAGGGTCCTCCAGGGTCCTTCCTCTTGAGTATATATATGGTGTGGTATATATATAAATGGTGTGTGTGTGTGTGTGTATGTGTGTGTGTGTGTGTGTATATACATATATATGGTCTGTGTGTATATATATATATAGTGTGGGTATATATATGGTGTGGTATATATATAAATGGTGTGTGTGTGTGTGTGTGTATGTGTGTGTGTGTATATACATATATATGGTGTGTGTATATATATATATAGTGTGTGTATATATATGGTGTGTGTATATATATATATATAGTGTGTGTGTGTGTATATATATATATATGAACTAGTATATTTTTGCATGGGGAACCCTTCCACTGAAGGGTTAAAATAAAAAATATTTTTATATTGGGTTATGGTCCAGTATAAAAAATATACTGGACCATATATTTTTTATGCTGGACCATAACCCTTGGACTGAAGGGTTCCAGTTCCAAAAAATAGCTCAGATCCAAAAACCGGGCACAGTATTGGGTCATTTTATTGTGGCAATTCCTCAGCCTCCTTAATCATTCTTGATTTAAGAAATCAAGAAAAACTGAGTAGTAGTAATTGAGTAATACCTGTGTTGGCTGCCTTCAAGGACAATCTTGCTCTATCAACCATCTCCATATCTCTCTGTAGGACAGGCCAACCTGGCTGCCCTGCCGCCATGGCTACTCATTAAGATAATTGCATCTTCTTGGCTTCTGGTGTTTAAGCATCACCATCTGGACTCTATTGTTTTGAGGAATCCTAACATCCCCATTACTCTCAGTGAGCCTTATTCTGCAGCGCCTCTCCTAAAGTCTGCCCTGGCCTGCTGAGGCATGCCACCACCAAACTCCTCAGTGACACTGGTGCCTTTGCCACCAGGGCATTCCTGGTGGCTTTGGGAAATTGGGAGCCTTCTGGGTCATTCCATGGGACATCATTCTCTGGAGGGTTTATCTGTCTTACATGGTACATGCTCTCAGCATGTCCCCCTCTCTAAATTCTTAAATATTTTCTATTCTCACTTTTGCAAAAATACTCACATTTTAACCTTAGTGTGAACTATTCCTTTTTTTTTTCTCCTGGGGTCTTTCTCAGGCAGACACATATTTTCCATGCCTGGGAGAGTGCTCCAGTATTGAAAAAAGGTCTCCCTTACCCAACCTACTCATTTAATCTGGTTCTCTTGACAACCCCTTTCCGAATGCAAGCCCTGCCATTCTCCTCTAGCTTATGTGGGTACACACTGCCTAGGGTGGGGGTACATTGTCCCATTCTCCCTCTATCAGGCCAGCATATTCCCCAGCTGAGTTACTTATGCAAGAGCTCACCAAAATGAGTAGTAAAGCCCAGGGAAGAATCCAGTTCACCTGCATTCCTCGATCTTCCTGGTATATCATTGTGCCCTGCAAAAAAATATGCCCTAACCCTATGCATTTGGCATGCCTCTGTTGGTCTGGAAGACAACAGTGGTAATCATATTCACCAAAAAAATATAGTTAATTCTTCAACGTTCCGTCTTCTACGTAAATATAAAAGTGCTCCTGGGTATCTCTAAGGACATAGCTGAACTCATCCAAAAGGCTTTCAAACCTTATTTCAGAATACTGTTTTTAAAGCATTATTCTCCTCCCACCTACATGTCAAATCAAACCATGCTTACTTTGACAAGGATGCTGTTTTTCCTTCAAAGAGCCACTCCCCAAAATGTACTTAGAAAGAAGGAAAGAACATCACTGTTGAGTTGTAACACCAGCTTCCCTGGAGAGGATCCCAGAAAAATGCATGGATTTTCAGCCTTTATGTAAAAGCCCAGGACTTCCCAATCCTCAGTATGTGAAACATCTCAAACAATTAGTTTGTGAAAGTGCTGTCATGTGTAAGCGAACAAAAGCCCTAGACATAAGAATGTGCTCATCCTTCTTTCACCCCTGGAGCCTTTGTTGAGCACGTAGTATGCACAGACCCCACATCAGGGACTGTGGGAAAACAGGAGTGATGCAGCCCTGTGATCCAGCAGGAAAAGAGGGGGTTGTTGGGTCACATTCCTGAATCTGAATCCCTGCCAAGACACTCTGAATGGCATCTGACAATGTCCAAGCCTTGGTTAATTCTTCTGTAAAATGGAGATGCTTGCCTCAAGGGGCCCTTGTAAGGAGCCAATTAGATCATAAATACAAAGGTACTTTCTAAGTAGTGAAGCACTTTCTGTAGGTTAACACTGGCTACTGAAAGAAAACCCAGGTTGTGCTTCCAAATAAATGCCTATCTAGAAGAGAAAGTAAGACATTGAACAATTAAGGAAAATGTACTATAGAAAGTGAGCCAGGATAATGGCTTCCAGCTCCATCCATGTCCCTGCAAAGAACATGATCTCGTTTCCTTTTTATGGCTGCATAGTAGTCCATGGTGTATATGTACCACATTTTCTTTATCCAGTCTATCACTGATGGACATTTGGGTTGATTCCATGTCTTTGCTATTGTGAATAGTGCTGCGATGAACTTACATGTGCATGTATCTTTAAAATTGAATGATTTATATTCCTTTGAGTATATACTCAGTAATGGGATTGCTGGGAACAGAAAACCAAACACTGCGTGTTCTCATCTATAAGCGGGAGCTGAACAATGAGAACACATAGACACAGGGAGGGAAACAACACACACTGGGGCCTGTCAGGGCAGGGGTGGGGCAGGAGGAGGGAGAGCATCAGGATAAATAGCTAATGCATGCTGGGCTTAATACGTAGGTGATAAGTTGATAGGTGTAGCAAACCACCATGGTACACATTTACCTATGTAACAAATCTGCACTTCCTGCACATGTATCCCGGAACTTAAAATTAAATTAAATTTTAAAATGTTTTAAAGTGAAACAGGACCCAAAGAGAACAAACAGAAGAGCTCTACCTTTGCCCAGAACAAAGGGGGAAGATGTTATGTTAAAGGGGCCCTGCAGCATGATCAATATTTACATACTTTGGCATAACAGGCTGTGGGATGTGGGGATAGGACTCAAAAGCTGGGTTTGGCAGGTTTAAGGATGCTATGAAGTTTGGATGTTAACTTGTCTTTCCCAAACTTCTGTCATTTAGACACTATCCCATTATCTTTGCCAAACCCATACGTTTCCTATCATGTTATCAATTTAATAGCTCTCTTTCAATTTTTACATGAACTCACTTGTGCTCATTGCCATATCACAGCAGTAATATCTGTCAATGTACATGTTTAACGTGCTAGGTGAACACTTTTCTAATACACATGAAAATTAATTAAATTTTTTTTTTGAGATGAGACTTCGCTCTGTCACTCAGGCTGGAGTGCAGTGTTACCTCGACTCACTGCAACCTCCACCTCCCAGGTTCAAACAATTCTCCTGTCTCAGCCTCCTGAGTAGCTGGGATTACAGGCATCCGCCACCATGCCCAGCTAATTTTTGTATTTTCAGTACAGACAGGGTTTCACCATATTGGCCAGGCTGGTCTCGAACTCCTGACCTCAAGTGATCCACCCGCCTCGGCCTCCCAAAGTGCTGGGATTACAGGCGTGAGCCATCGCGCCTGGCCAAAAATTAACTTATAACTATAAAGTGTTCCTTTGTATCCCACTGAAAATCCTATTGTGTTCATCCATGGTAAATGGGCCCCACAGGGCAAGGGGAGCCACTGGGAAGGGTTTGGAGGGAAAGAATGATATAATTAGCATGTTCCCTTTTCTGGTAGCCCATGTAAAAAATACCAGTTAGGAAGTTATTTCGATTGCACCCAGGTGTCTTTTCCTGACCTGGGGACAGAGGAGTGGGGATGAGAAGGAGAAGTGAACTCTATAGGGACACTCAGGGCTGGTTCCCTAGAAGGGAAGTGTGGGGCCAAGGAGATAGGAAGGAGTCCAGAATTTTGAAACCCAGATGCAGAAAGCCCTTGAAGCTCAGGAACTTCCCTCAGTTTTCACTGATTAACTGAAAAGCGGAAGTTAACATAAATTAACTAAACCTGGAGTAAACATAAACTCTGGGTCACTTCTTTGGAAAATGAAAGTAAATGCATAGAGTTATTTACATCTTTATGTTTAAAAACTATCTAAGGGAAATTGGCTTCTGAAACACCATGTGTTTTCACTCATCAAAGACCTATTTAGGGACATGACCACATCCGGAAAGCATTTGTGAAAGCATTAACATATTACCGAAAAATGGGTTAAGAACAGGACAAACAAGTTACAAAAGGAGAGCTACAACTCGCCAAGAAAATATGAAGAAATACTAAGGCTCACCAAAAAAAACTCTTGTCAAATAAAGCAACGTGTTACTATTTTCAACAATCAAATGAGCAACTTTTATGACTGTGTTAGTTATTAGGGCCTTCACCAGCTATTTCCAGCTCTCCCTTAAGGACTCACAAAGGACTTCGACTCCTGGCTCTGTCTGGGTGGATGGGGCCACGTGATTCATTTTAGACAATGAAGTCTGAGCGGAAGTGACATTTGTCACTTCTGGGCTAGATGGCTTAGTTGCCAGTTGGAGATGCCCCAGAGCTTTCTTTCCTCCTGCAACAGTGACCAAGCAACATTCCAGATGGTGGCTGCTCAAGCAGGGGTCCCAAGGTGATGGACGCCTGGAGCAAAGCCCAGCTGACGCAGGACGGACATGGAGTTTGAGCAGAGGGTGAACTTGGGATGTCACAAGCCACTAAAAATGGGGGTCGTTAATAACCCTACCAACGGATTCAATGGCAGGGGTCAATGCTGGCAAGGGGAAAATACAACAGGAATGGAATGCACATTCCTCTAACTCATGTTAAAAATGGTTACCCCCTTTGACCCAAAAATTCCACTTACGGGGATTGATCCAAAAATGTAAAAATGCAAACAAAATATGGAAAAAGCTTTACGGTGAAGGGATAGACTAATGACCAAAAGCATGGCCTTTAATGCTGGGCACGGTGGCTCATGCCTGTAATCCCAGGACTTTGGGAGGCCAAGGTGGGCAGATCACCTGAGGTCGGGAGTTCAAGACCAGCCTGGCCAATGTGGCAAAACCCTGTCTCTACTAAAAATACAAAAATTAGCCAGGCATGATGGCAGGTGCCTGTGATCCCAGCTACTCGGGAGGCTGAGGTAGGAGAATCGCTTGAACATGTGAGGCAGAGGTTGCAGTGAGCTGAGATCGTGCCATTGCACTCCAGCCTGGACGACCGAGCAAGGCTCCATCTCAAAAACAAACAAACACGCAAACAAACAAAAAAGCATGGCCTTTGTCAAACTGCTATCCATTTGAATTCTGGAATTGCCCCTTACCACCTATGTAGGTGATTTGTAGCCTTGGGTGATTTGTTTAACTGTCTAAACCTTAGTTTCTTTATCTGTAAGATGGGGGAGATATTTCTTTACCTCATAGTGTTACTGTAAGAATAAATTAGATGCTGTATGTACAAACCTTAATGAGGCTAGCTGTGTGACTAGTATCACACACACACACACACACACACACACTAACACATCTCAATGTTACTTTCTTAGTCCAACAAGAGAAAACTTGGATGCAACCCAGTAAGCCATAAAAAGGACTAATAAGGGATAGTAAACCCATGAGATGGAAAATGTTTGTGTGATAATACTAATTTTAAAATCATAAGACAAAATTGATTACACAATATAATCACAATTATGGAAAAATAATGAATAGAAACATAATGAGCAGAAATATATCAAGATCATAATGAGTTGTGTTTGAAACATAAAATTATTGTTTTTTTTTCTACTTCTCTGTTTTCCAAATTTCTTAAAGTGAGGCACAAGTGTGGACCCTGAAAGGAGACTTCTCTAGTTTTGAAGCCTAGGCCTCCCACCTCTCAGCTGTGTGACCCTGGGCAACTTACATAAGTTCTCTGGACAGGGTTCCCCACTTGCGAAATGGAAATCGTGATGTTGTTTCAGTAATGAATTAGATAATCCCTGTAAAGTTATAAGTATAACGCCTGGAACAGAGTAAGCAGTCAATAATTATTATCTATTTTTGTTGACATTATCATTGTATGTTCCTTTTGTAATGTGGGAAAGAACTGTATTTCACAATCTATGATAAAGCTTTTAATAACAGAAGGTTGTCTGTAGCAAATACAATGCTCTTCACTTGGGAAGTTCACAGTCCAGGAAAGATAACAAGGCAAAAGACAAGCAGTTCAGGGCTATAGAGAAAAGCAGAAAGCACTCACCCCCAGGTCAGGACAAAAGAGATGGCCTAAATGCTGTCCCAAGAAAGGCACTTGGCTTGGAGCCTCCACATCCCCAAGGTCAGGGCCAGCGTGTCGGGACGCACGCAGAACTCTCTCACTGACAGCTGCCCCTGCAGCAGCTGGCTCACCCCCATGATAGATGAGAATTACAGCCATTTTCAAGAGACCAACAGAAGGTGGGCCATGTCCTGATAAGCTATAACAACAGTAGTAAAGTTCTAAGGAGACCAGAGGGTCCCCACAACCACACACTTCCTGCGGCTGTGGCTGCTGTAATTATGGCCGTGACAGCTGGGCAGCTGGGGGACATGACTGGAATAGACTAAGGCATGGGCATATGGCACTGCTGGTGGGCAAGGCCAGCCCACCCCTCCCTCAACCAGTGCCCAAGTTCAGCTGCATCCTCGAGCCTGACTGTCAGGATGCCATGAAATGGGTCCCCGGCGCACCCAGTGGGCAGGTGCAAGAGAAGGAAGAGCTGGAGTGCATCTTTCTGGTGCCCAGGCTTTACTGGTGCCCAGGGCCAGACACACAGTGGGCGCTCCACCCTTGCCAGCACTGTCTGGAATGGCAGCAACACATTCCAGAGCTCACTGTTGCTGGCAATGTGTTTGAACTCCCCAGCCTTCCACAGGAGGCCCATGCTAACAGAACACCCTCTAGTCACTCCTCCGAGGACTTGCTGGCTGGTTCCTCCTCTCTGAAAACCACCCGGAATCATCCGTCCTCAGACAGAATTAATCGGTCACCTCTCCTCTCCTATGGCTGAGTCTTCAGTGCACATCTATCTAAGACCATCCTTTGAATCCATATCCACATATCTGTCTCCCCTCTAAGCTTCTTCCAAAGAGAGGCTGTGTCCTCCTCATTTTAAGTTCAATCATTAAAGAATGATTCATGATTAATGAATCATTTGTTCAATAAATAGAGCATGAACCATACAAGATAGACATGCCATGCTGGGACCAAGAGTCCAACTAAATGAGAAATTACAAAGTAAAACTTTGGGATTATAATAGACCATGTTAAGGTGCATTACATGTGGCAATGAGACCTAATCAAGTCTTAAGAAACCAAGGAAGTCTTCCTGCAGGAAGAGTGAATAGGTGTTAAAGAAGTTCATGAAAATTAATTGTGGAGAGGGGGCGATGATGGAGGAAGACCCAGAGAGCTGCAGGAGAGACAAGCCTGGGTGAACTATGGGGGCCTTTGCAGGACTGTTAAAGGCCATAGGAAGTCACATTGATGGCTTTAAGCCAGGAAATGGCATGATCGGGTCTGCATTTTATAAAGAGCATTCTGGTTTTCTTTGGAGGGGAGAAAATGGGGCAAAATAGCAATAACAGGCTAGGTGTGTCACGTCTTAGCACAAGGCCTGGAACATAATCACTACCTTCTATTTGTTGGCCTGAACTAAAGGAGGTGGAAACAGAATGGACAGGTGCCCAGGTGGCACATTTCAGGGTTTTACTCACCCTGTTATCCAACATGCATCAGGTCAACCCCACAGGCCCCTGTCTTGGGAGCCACAACCCCACCCTGGACAGCCTTTGAAGATAATCCATTTCCTTCAAATATCTCCGTGTGCACCTTCCTTGCCCTCTAAGATAGCAACACCTACCTGCAGACGTGAATGTGCTGAGCTCCACGCCCTCCATCCAGAAGGGGATCACCGGGATGGCAGGGAAGGAGTGCTGCCAGGAAGTTTTCCAACTCCAGTTTCTAGGTCTGTATTTAATTCCGGATCTATCAGCTAAGCATTTAGGGTGCTGCCACTGAAACTCTGTGTTTACACAGCTAAATGCCTCTGCTCCTATTGACACAATGTCGATGAAAAGGGATGCGTCAGGCTCCGCCACCACCAAGCACGTCATGTGTCCCAGATTGATGAAGCTTCCTGACCCACTCCAGCCCCAGCAGCTGCATGGCTCCTGCCACTCAGCCCAGCAAGCTGTTCTCCATCATCTCCATTAATTAAGGACTGTCATAGCAGGGAGGTGAGACAGCAAATCCTAAATACTTGCCTCAAGTCTCAGCTTCCAAATTCCCAGGAGTCTTACCCTAAAAACAGAAAAATCAGATTTAACAGTGGGGTTTTTATCTTTCTGTTTACAAAATTACTACCTGCTCATTATAGCAAATGCTAAGAAATGCACAAACACAAACATACCCAGAAGAAAATAATAATCACTCATGATCCCCCCATTCAGAGGTAAATGCCGATAGCTTTTAAATTCTTACATATATTTCTTCCATGCATATATACACACGTTTAATCCTGATATTCAGGGACTAAGTTCATGTCAGTAAATTGTTTCCTACAACAGTATTGTTAATCGCTACGTAGTTTTCTGCCATGTGACTGTCCTGTACTTCAACCAATCTTCTATTGCACTCAATGTCGTGCTATTATAATCAATACGGTAATGAACATCCTGGAAATAAATCCTTAGAGAAGAGTTCATTAGACTTCATTAGAATAAATATATGATGGAAAAATAACCTACTAAAAGAAATTTGCTTTTTTAACACTTTGGCTGTGCATTGTAAACTCACACTTTAGAAATGTATCAATTTATTCCTCCACCAACAGAATAACCCCTACAACACAACTGCATATGCAACTAACATAGCAACAGCAACTGTATAGCAATCCTGATCACTATCCTGTTACAAAGAGTTAATGCTTACCTAGAACTCTCTATGTTCCTGGTTCTGAGCAAAATACATTAAATGTATTGTTCCTTTTCATGTTAGCTTTTTACTTTCTAGTGAGGGTGAACTTTTTTCCCTTACATTCATTGGCCACTGTGATTCTTTGTTATAAAATTTCCTGCAATTTTCTTGGCCTATTTTTTAGTGTGTTTGTCATTTAATTATTGGTTTGAAAGCAGTCTGATATAATAAGGATGCTATACACTTGTGTTGCAAAAATGCTTTCCCCCAGGTTGTGGTTTAACATTTAGTTTTGTTTATGATCATGTTGACATAAAGAATTTTGTCATTTTGGAGTAGGCAAATGTGTTGGTCTCTTATTTTACAGATTACGCCTTTACATACACTCTGAGTACTTGCATACCACAACATCAGATAAATATTCATGTGTTTTCCTTAAAATCTTTCTATGGCTTTAAATTTTATATTAAATATTTTATCAATCTGAAATTTGTTAGTGCAGGTGGTGCTGTAAAGATCTATTTTTTTTCCACACGGTCAGCAAATTGACCTAATTTGACTTACTGAATTCCTCATCTTTTCCCCACTGATTTGAAATGCCACATTTATCTTATATGAAATTCATATTTACATGGGCCTGCTTCAGCTCTCCTCGTACTGTTCCACTGATTTATCTGTCTATTCCTGCAATTAAACCAGACTATTTAAATATATACGAAGCTACAAGGACGTCACTGCACATTGCTTACCCAGTAGTGCAAGTTCCTCCTCACCCTTCTACTTTTTCAAAACATTCTCAGCAATTCTAAAGTGCCAGATGAATGTCAGAATCATTTTATAAAGCACCACCCCTCCAAAGTCCCACTGATATTTTCATTTGGATCCCATTAAACGTCTAGATCATGTAGAGAGAATCGGTAACTTTATGTTATTTTAATTTTAATTCAATAACATGGCATAATTTAAATTCATATTCCTTATTTTTATTTCATCACATTTCTACATATTTCTTGTAAACTTTTCCCTAGATATTTTATTGTTTTGCTGCTAATGTAAATGGCACTTTAAAAATCATCATACCATTGGTGTAAAGAAAAACTAACTTTTTACTTATGTGATTATGTTGATAAAACTTTATCTTTAAACTTGCTTGATAGTGTAGTAATTTTTCAGTTTGTTCCATTGAGTTCTCCAGGTAGACAATTCTCCTTCATCCAAGTGTCAGTAACTGTATAATCAACTACTTTCAAACAGTAAATCCTCTATTTTGTAGTCTTGGTTTATTCAATTGGTCAGAATTTTTAAACTGTGTTAAATATGGCATGGATAGTAAGAATTCTGTCATATGTAAATAGAAACGCCTCTAGTTTTCCATTCTAAAATATAATTAAGCTGTTGACTTGGGGGTGAGAGCCTCTTTCTTGATAAAGAAGGTTCAATTTCTATCATACTAATATTGTTTTAGATTTTGTTTCTTGGGAATGAGTGTTGAATTTTATTATAAGCCATTTCAGTAGGACATGTGTTTAAATCTTCTCTCTTGACATACTAATATATTTAAATATATTATTATACTTATAATTAGCATTATTATATTATAATTAGTATTATACTCAGTATTGTTATATTATGATTACAATTAGTTTTATATTATAATTAGTATATTATCAAATGTACCAATATATTTAAACATATTGGTACATTTCCTAATATTAAATTATTCTTGACTTACTTAATGGAAAAAAACTGAACCAGAAGATATTGTTCTTTTATTCCACTGTCAGATAGTTTTCACGTATTATTTAGCATTTTCACAATTTCACATAGTATTCACATTTTCACATAGTATTTTCACAGTTTCCTTTTTTGAACTATCTTCGTCCAGCTTTAATATTAGAGTCACCACTTCATAAAATGAATTAACTAGTGTTTTTGATGCAGGTCAGGTGAGCCCCAAAGTGAAACTTAGCCTGCGAGGGTTCTTGGCTTTGCCCAGAAAAGAATTCAAGGGCAAGCCGGTGCTAGGGTAGAAGAAAGCAACTTTACTGAAGCAGCGGTGTTAGAGCTCCGTGACTGCCCCTGCAGAGCAGGGCTTCCCCACAGGCAGTATGCTGAGAGCAGCAGCTCAGGACAGTTCCGCAGTCAGATTTCTATCTACTCTTAATTACAGAGAGAGTAAGGGGCAGTTAATGAGGAAATTTCTAGGAAAAGGGTAGTAGCTTTGGGTAATTGGATCATTGCCACGGAAAGACGTAGTAATTCCTGGTGTTGCCATGGCAATGGTAAACTGACATGGTGCACTAGTGGGAGTGTCTTATGGAAAGATGCTTCCACATTTCCTCTGTTTTAGCTAGTCCTCAATTTGGTCCAGTGTCCAAGCCCCACCTATGGAGCTGAGTCTCACCTCCTACCTTATTTTTAGGGGTATCTATGCTCTGAAACTATTTGTATAAAAAAATACATTTCCCATAAAAGCATCTGTGGTTTCTTTTGTTGTTGTTGAAAGTAAACTTTTGATAACTTTGAACAGTTCTCTCTTAGTTACTTATTTGTTCGAGAGTTTCATAGTCTTGAGTTTTCTTAAAATTTTCTAATATTTATTGTAAAAATAATATTAAAATGGGATTTGATTATTTACTCTCATTTTTCTCATAATTTGTTTTTATGTTTGAGGGGAATTTTATCCTCATTTCCTGGATAAATATATTAGAAATTTACTTATATTTTAAAGACACAGAACTTAGATTTATTTGTTGATCCTATTTATTTTTGTTTTGAAAATAATTTATTTCATTGTGGTTAATTTAATTTTTTTTTTTTTTTAGAAAGAGTCTCGCTCTGTCACTCAGGCTGAAGTGCAGTGGCACGATCTCCACTCACTGCAATCTCCTCCTCCCAGGTTCAAGCAATTCTGCTTCAGCCTCCCAAGCTGGGTATAAAGGCATGCACCACCATGTCAGGCTAATTTTTGTATTTTTAGTAGAGATGGGGTTTTGCCATGTTGGCCAGTCTGGTCTCGAACTCCTGACCTCAGGTGATCTGCCCACCTCGGCCTCCCAAAGTGCTGGGATTACAGATGTGAGCAACCGTGCCCAGCCAGTTAATTTAAGGACAAAGGATTCATAACGTAGCAGTGTTGACTTGTGGTCTGTCCTTATCTTCCTCAATATATACATATATACAAAAGCTTTTACATACATAACATATAGTATTATATATATATGTTTATATACATATATCATACATGTGAAAGGTCTTAAATTTGAAATGTGTTAAATATTAATTGTGTATTAAATGTTTAATACATATTAAGGCTTACACATTAAAGCTTTTAACTTTTTAATTCCTTTCCCTTTCTTTTGTACTCTTTATTTGCAATTTCCTTCCTGGTATTTATTTACATAATTGCATTTATCATCTAATTCCTTTACATTTACACTTTTAGATTGAATAATGGAAGTAGACTATGAATTTTCCTATGTTCAGCTTTGACAGCATCCCATGAGTTTTGCTTCTTCGTGCCTCTTTGTTAGTATTTTCCATTGTTTACTATGATTGTGATCCACAGTCACAAAAAAAGTTAGAAAGAGAAGTTTTAAACCATCAAAATTATATCACCAACATTTTCTATTTTAATTATTTGTTTTTCTAGATAAACTTATGAATGTATGTTGTTCATAAATTCAGTGTAGAAATACATAGACAAAATTAGTAGATCATAAAATAATGATCACATACATAATGATTTCTATGGCAAATGACACCATGAACCAAGTTTTAAAAACAACAAATTATGAAATTTTACAACCTATGACAAAGATATTTCATTTCAATCAATAAGAAAAAATAACTAAATCTGCAAAAATATACACAGAATATAAACAGACCACTGGTCAATATCACTAAACCTGTGCTTTTAAACACAAAATAAAGGAAATGGAGGACTAACGATGATTCAACGCAACTTGTTCATGCCCTTCCTCCATTTTTGAAATTGCGTTGTCAATTTTTTTTGGTTTTTTTTTTGGAGGCAAGGTCTTGCTGTATTGCCCAGGCTGGAGTGCAGTGGCACCATCAGGGCTCACTGCAGCCTCAACCTCCCAGACTCAAGCAATCCTCCTGCCTCAGCGTCCTGAGTACAGGAGACTACAGGCACACACCACCACACCAGGCTAATTGTTTTAAATTTTAGTGGAGATAAGGTCTTACTATGTTAACCAGCTTGCCTTGAACTCCTGAGCTCAAGCGGTCCTCCCACCTCCCAAAGTGCTGGGATCTCAGGCATGAGCCACTGCACCCAGTCATGTTGTCTTTTTACTTATTGATTTAAAAAAACTTTATTTGTGATATTAATGCTTTATTGTTTATTTTGAAAAGTCTTTTTCATGATTTGTCATTTACATGTTAATATTAAGAACAATTTGCTATGTATTTCTTAAAAAATTAGTCAAATCTGTGGGTCTCACCTGTAGCAAACACATACTGAGTGTTTAATATTAATACTTATGTACTAAGCCCACAAGATTTAGCTCAGCATAGGTTTCACTCAATTACTGTAGCCAAAGACACTCAAACTCCAGCAGCTTCTCGAAAATTCTGTCTGTTCATTAACGCACATTGACTCTAATGTGGAGTCAAGCATATGTCTTTTTAATAAGAATCATCACAATTCATCAGTCATTATTTACTTAGAGTTTCAAAATCAATTTTGCAATTTCTATCACATATATTAAGCACATGCCATCAATTTTTTAAAAATTTTTTCTTTTTGTGTCATCAATTTTTATCTTAAAACAATACATAGTAGTGTCATAAGAATTACATGTTCTTCTGAGGACAGGCTTCTTAAAAAAAAAAAAATGCCTATCCCTCTTAAATGTTATATTTAAATCCGAAGAATGCAATGATACGATTGTTGGATTTATTAAGTGCAGTACTTGAAAAATATGAAATTTCCAATCACACTTAAAATGAAGTATGTGAATAAATAAAATGTGTTAATTTGTATTAACATTTTTAGGTCTGCGGAAATGGCATTGAATATGTTACACCTGCTATAGCTAGGACACCAAGTTTCTTATACACTCAGCTCATTTACGTCTTTCCAAAACAATAGCTAACATTGAGCTTAATGGCAAAAAAAATCAAAACATTTATAATAAAATGAGTAAGAAAACACAGGTGTCATCTTTCACTACCATTATTTAACATTTCACAAAATGTTAAAAGCTTCTCCTAATTTTTTCTGTAAAATAGATATAGATGTATCTTTCCCTAACTTGATTAACAAATATTCCTCTCTCAAATTGACAGCACCAGGTGAGACACTAAAGAAATTCTTTAAAATCGGTAATATAATAAGTATGTGCTCAATCTTTGCATTCAATTTCATGGATCTCACTGTGTATTTAAGGAGAAAGTACCACATTAGTTTGATTCTAGTTGCTTAATAATATACTTTGTTAAATATCTCAATATAATATATTTACTTCCCTCCACTCCCATCCTCATTACTCTTTATTCAGAGCATTAGTTCTACTCTTCCACTTTTCCTTTTCCAGATAAACTTTAAGATTATTTTATCAATTTCAAAAAGTCAGTAAGGAGAGAAGAGGTTGAGAATGGAAGGGATTGCATCAGGGTGTTTTGGTTTGTTTTGGTTTGTTTTTGAGGTGGAGTCTCACTCTGTCGCCCATGCTGGAGTGCAGTGGCACGATCTCGGCTCACTGCAACCTCCACCTCCCAGGTTCAAGCAATTCTCCTGCCTCAGCCCCCAGAGCTGGAACTACAGGCATGCACCACCATGCCCAGCTAATTTTTTTATTTTTAGTAGAGATGGGGTTTCGCCATGTTGACCGGGCTGGTCTTGAACTCCTGACCTCAGGTGATGCACCCACCTTGGCCTCCCAAAGTTGCATCAGGGTTTTGACTGGCGTTGCGTTCACGTTGGAAGTAACTTAGGGGAGTTGCAGTCCCTTGCCTCCTTGCCTAGCACAACATCCTCATTGTTCTCCAGGCTCTTCCCCTAGTTGGTCTTTCCTTGTAGTCTCCATCAATACATGATGTTATTTACAGGAAAGGGGTCCCGATCCAGACCCCCTGGAGAAAGTTCTTGGATCTCACAAAGAAAGAATTAGGGTGAGTCCATATAGTAAAGTGAAAGCAAGTTTATCAAGAAAGTAAAGGAATAAAGAATGGCTACTCCATACACAGAGTAGCCCCGAGGGCTGCTGGTTGCCCATTTTTATGGTTATTTCTTGATGATATGCTAAATAAGGAGTGGGTTATTCATGCTTCTCCTTTTTAGACCATATAGGGTAACCTCCTGACGTTGCCATGGCATTCGTAAACTGTCATGGTGCTGGTGGGAGTGTAGCAGTGAGGACCAGGTCACTCTTGTGGCCATCTTGGTTTTGGTGGGTTTAGTTAATTTCCTTAGTGCAACCTGTTTTATTAGCGAAGTCTTTATGACCTGTATCTTGTGCCAACCTCGTATCCCATCCTGTGACTTAGAATGCCTTAACCATCTGGGAATGTAGTCCAGTAGGTTTCAGCCTCATTTTACCCAGCTCCTATTCGAGATGGAGTTGCTCTGGTCCACATGCCTCTGACAATTACATTATACACTTGTTGGTTTTTTTCTATGCCACTTGCCATGTCCGCAGCTGAAATACAAACTCCAGGAGAGCAGGACTCTCTCCAAATCACTCCTGTATCTCCAGTGCCACAAACGAAGTCTGTACCCACCAATATTTTGCAATCAAGGGCTGAGGCTCATAGTTTTTCAGTTTTCTTAGGCTTTTCAGCTACATAATCATATCATCGGCAAATAGTGATGTATGCCTCTTGCTTTTCAATATATATTCTTATGTCACTTTCCTATCTAATGACATTGCCTCGCAATTCCAGAATTCTGTTAAATAAAAGCAATGATTAAGCACATACTTATAATATTGATTTGAAAGGATTTCTTTTCATTTCTTTTATATTTTTAAATTTATTTTATTTTATTTTATTTTTATGAGACAGAGTCTCACTCTGTCACCCAGGCTGGAGTGCAGTGGCACAATCTCAGCTCACTGCAACCTCTGCCTTCTGGGTTCCAGAGATTCTCCTGCCTCAGCCTCCCGAGTGGCTGGGATTACAGGCATGCACCATCACACCTAGCTAATTTTTGTACTTTTTAGTAGAGACGGGGTTTCACCATGTTGGCCAGGCTGGTCTCAAACTCTTGACCTCAGGTGATCAGCCCGCCTTGGCCACCCAAAGTGCTGGGAGTACAGGTGTGAGCCACCGCGCCTGGCCTAAAGGATTTCTTTAGTGTCTCACCTGGTGCTGTCTGTCATTTGAGATACAAATCTTTGTTAATCAAGTTAGAGAAAGATACTTCTATATCTATTTTACTGTGAAAATTCAGGAAAAGCTTTTAAAATTTTGTTAAATGTTAAATAATTATAGTAATAGAAGACACCTGTGTCTTCTTATTCACTTTATTGTAAATGTTTTGATTTTTTGCCATTAAGCCTAATGGTAGGTATTGTTTTTGAAAGATTTATTTATGTTCTTTGTGTTATGAGAATTCTCTTGAGAGAATTATCTTGATTTTTCATAGATGTGCTTTGAAAAAGGAGAATGCCTACGCCTACAGCTATATGAGAGTGGCTCTTTCGCAAACGTTTACCATGGTATTTGTCTATTTAGCTTTTCTCCTTCTTTAATCAAAATTAATCTGCATCTTTGCTTATAAAATTATCCATTTCATCCACGTGGTCAAAGTTTTTACATCAGAATTTTACAAATAGTCTATTCTGTCTTTCAATTCTCTGTTTGTGGTTCTTTTACTTTCTTTTACTATTAAAAAGCATACTTTTTAATAGTATGCTTTTATATTTTTAGGTTTTCTAGTTTATTTATTTTACCATAGTTTAATCTGGCTCTTATTTTTATTTTATTTATTTATTTGGTTCCCAGTTCATCACATTTCAGCTTTTATCACTACTTGGGTCTAATGTGTTGCTTTTTAGTCCCCCTTTTGAGTTGAATTCTTAATTAAGTAATTCTTAATTCTGAATCACTTAATTTAATGTCTTTTTTGTTTTGTTTGACTCTCAAAGGGTAAAGAATACGAATTTTTCCTCTCAGTACTGTACTGAGTACAAGATACTCTATAATTGCAGTTTTGTTTTAATCTTCAGCCTAAAGGTTTAGTTTTGTTCTGATTTTTGAACACTAGTGTTATTGTTTTAATGGATAAATGGTTAGAATAACAAAAGGGCATTTTCTATTGTTATCAGATACTATTCCTAAATTGGTCAATGAATATAACTTGTAGTGTATTTAGTTTTTGACTCTACTAACAGTTTGATGGCCTAATTTGTATTCTGTGAAAAGGATGTGGACTCCCCTGTAGAGGTCCATGCATTGGTGTGAGGCCAGTGGCTAGACTTCTTTGGTCAGCTTGGTGAGTCAAGGGCTAAGAGATGCACTAGGCACCATGGTTATAGCTGTAGAGTTTGTCATTTCTCCTTTGTCCTTTATCAAAGTTAGTATTTTGTAATTTTGTTCATAACCACCCAAGACAGTTGCTCCTTTGTTTTGAATTGTTATTTACACCACTCTGAGATGCTCTTAGACCTGTTTACCTTTTACATGTTAATGTAACCACTGTTATATAGTGCTAGCTATGCCAGGTGATATAGTTTGGATGTGTCCCCACCCAATTCTCATCTGGAATTGTAGTTCCCATAATCCCCACGTTTCATGGGAGGGACCCAGTGGGAGGTAATTGAATCATGGGGGCAGTTACCCTCATGCTGTTCTTATGATAGTGCGTGAGTTATCATGAGATCCGATGGTTTTATAAGGGGCTTTTCCCCCTTTTGCTAGGCACTTCTCCTTGCTGCTGCCATGTGAAGAAGGACATGTTTGCTTCCTCTTCCTCCATTATTGTAAGTTTCCTGAGGCCTTTCCAACCATACTGATCTCTTTCCTTTATAAATTACCTGGTCTTGGGTATGTCTTTAGTAGCAGCATGAGAATGGTCTAATACACCAGGCATCTTGTAAATATTAAGTCATTTAATCCCTGCAACAACCAATGAGCTAGGTATTATTATTCTCATTATACAGGTTAGGAACTAAGATACAGAGACATTCAGTTCCAAGCTCTAGGCACCATAAAGAGAGGGTCAGAAGTGTTCTTCATCCCAAGTTCCAGATTTTCTGCTCTTTTTAAAATTATTTGTATTGAGATAGAATTCACTTATAAAATGTGCCACTTTAAATATAATATAATTCAGTGAGTTATAGTATATTCACTGTGTTGTGTAGCCATCACTACTAACTAATTCCAGAACATTTCCATTACCCATAAAAGAAATCTTGTACCATGAGCAAAATACTGACCTCACCCCCACATCCCTCACCCCCTATCAATCACTCATTTGCCTTCTCTCTCTATAGATTTGTCTATTCTGGACATTTCATATAAATGGAATCATATGACTGTGGCCTTTTGTGCCTGGCTTCTTTCATCTACCGTAATGCTTTCAGGTTCATCCATATTTTAGCAAGTGTCACTACTTTACTCCTCGCTATAGCTGAATAATATTCCATTGTATGGATATACCACATTTTATTTATCCACTCATCAGCTGATGGACATTTGGATTGTTTCCACTTCGGGGCTAATATGAATAATACCTTTATGAACATTCATATACCCATTTTTGGGTGAACATATGTTTTCAATTCTCTTGGATATTCACTTTGGAGTAAAATTGCTGGGTCATATGGTAAGACTATGTTTAACTTTTTGAGGAACTGCCAAACTGTTTTCCAGAGTGGCTGCACTATTTTATATTTCCACCAGCAATGTATGTGGCAGAATCTGTGCTGTCAAGGGCTGTAATGTATTACTAATCAGCATTTAACTTGAATTTAACTCGTTCAGATATTATTGTGTTTACCCCCACTTTATTTCTGCTTGTATTCGTATGACATCTCCAAACTTTTACCTTCAGACTGGGTCATTCATAGTTAAATATCTCTCTTTAATACAACACCTGCAAAACTTGTGGGTTTTGGACAAGTATAAGATTATTTAACTATTAAATCAAGATTTGTTGCTACAGCAGATATATTTACTCTTACTTTGCTGTATTTATTTTATGCTTTCTCTTTTTAATGTTTTCTTCCTCTTTATTTTTTTCTCTTTTGCTCTATATGAGGTCTGTTTTATTTTTTTCCCATCTGGTAATTTGGACGTAGTACAGTTAGATTATATTTCTGGTCGTGGCTATGTTTTAACTTTATGTAAAATCTTTAAACATGTATTATCAATTATCAGTTTCAGATGTGAAGCAAGATGTTTTAGTATTTTCTACAAAAGATGAAGATTCTGCATACTATCATTATATCTGGCGCCATCCTCATCGCACACTGTTCTCTAAATTGGTATGCTCTGATATTTCTGACCCTACTAATTTTAGCTATATTATAATTATTTCTATATTGTGCAGATTTTCTCCCTAGAATAAGAATATTTTGAGGCTGTCTTGTAATGTTAATTATCGGTGCTATTTGGCTCGGTTCTATGATCAGTCCTTTCATAAAACAGCCTCTTCTTTTGTGGATCTTTTGGTTTGCTAAAATAAAAAAGCAAATGGGTGATACATCCTCTGAGTCCTCGCATGTTGGAGACTTGTTCCTACAGCTTTTACTAAAGACAAACAAGTGGACTGAATATAGTATTCTCAGATCACATGTTTTTCCATCACAAATTTTCTTGACCTATTTTCTCAGACTTTCTGGGATCTGATGTTGCTGAGGAAATTCTGACCAAACCAGGATTTTAAATTTTCTTTGTGATTTGTTTTTCAGACCTGGGTGTTTGTTGGCTTCATCCTTGAATTTTAATAATTTTCACCAGGCATTATTGCATATATTATTCAGAACACAGTAAGCCCAGTCATTTTTGTCAATTTAGTTTTTCCTGCATTTCAGGATGATTTTTGTTGTATAACTGCATGCTATTTTGGTTTCCACTTGTTGTATGCTCTAGGTCGGTCAGCCCACGTGTTGCTATGGCGAGCATGCCCCAGTAGCCTTCCATATATGCCTTCCTTTCTCTCGTGGTTGTTATTTATTTTTCATTTTCCTTTGCATCTTCCAAGATTGTCTAAAGCCTGTTCATACTCCCAGCCCCCGACTCAGGTTTCTGCAGTATTAATTATCTTCTTTGCTACTTCTATTTTGTACATTCTGCACTGGTGTTATTTTTCCCTCAGTTTCTTTCCTCAAACCTGGCAAATGTCTTTTCTTCTCAGTCTGTTCTTTGATCAAGCTTCCTGTACACTTGCAGCTGACCAGCAGAATAATACTGGATAAACATCTCAAAATGGAATTAACATATATACCCTCTGCTTTTTTATTCCCTTTCCCATGTCTTACAATTATGGCGTGTTACGTTGGTTTTTCCATTGGTTACCTTTTAAAGCTTAAGTAATGTACTACTACTTTTATTCCTGTTTCATCTGTATTTGATGGTGGCTTCTAATCCCCCACTGTGTGAAGTCAGGACATCTGTGTCCTTACTCCTCCTTGTACACCTTCCCCCGACACATTTTGATCCTCCAATCAGTCAAGTCTTCCACACGTCCTTCTTAGGGTGACTCTAAAACATGAAAACCATGAATCAGTATTATCACAATGAAACTATTCAGTGCAGGCCAAAAAATGTACCAGAATTCTACCTTCTTCTCGGAAACTCAATGCCATAGACCCTGGAGATTCAGAGAAGAATATTCCTAGCTCAAAAATGAAGTGGAATCTAATTTTTTGCATGAAGTGTTTAAAATAACACAGCAATTTTGTTGGCTTCCTATTGAATATATGACATTCTTGCAGTTTTTTTGTTTTTGTTGTTTTATTTCTGTTTTGTTTTTCTCCTGGAGTTTATAATTGCATTTTTTGGGGGGGTGCTTTTTGCTTTTGTCATATTTATTTTTTTAAAACCTCTTCAGATACTTTTTATTCTATCATATTCTGACATTCGCCTTCCAAATCCCTCTCCTCTATCCCCTACAATAAACCACTTGCCTACTTCAACTGCTGCATGGCTGTCATCCTGGGACCTCAGACCAGTGTCTCCCTGTTTCCTAGATAGATATATATCTTTCTCTTCTTGATTTAGTTCCTCATAGTCCTAGAGACATATCCATACCCCTTTTTAAGGAGGGGCTTGCTTAAACATTACAACATCATGAGAAAGCTACAAGCCAATTTTCCTCAAAAACGTGATAATGCTTTAACAAATACAATCTAGTAATATATACATATATATACATATATATATATACACACACGCATATATATTTGTGTGTATATATATTTGTATGCATGGGAATATATACATATTTTGTATATATATGTATGTGTGTATATATAGATACACTATATATACACTATATATACACACACACTATATATATGTATGTACATATATATGTATGTATATATGTGTCTGTGTGTATATATATATATAATGGGATTTATCCTAGAAATTCAGGATTGCTTAATTGTCAAAAATCCATGTATTTCACAGTGTTAACAAATTAAATAAGAAAAATCATGATCTCAATAGATGCACAAAACAACAAATTCTAACACCTATTCTTGGTAAAAAATAAATAAACAAAACAACAACAACAACAATAAAAATCTCTTAGCAAACAAGAACAGAAGGGAGCTTTCTCAACCTCTGAATTGTGAAATACTTAATGGCAAAACACTGAACATTTTTCTGCTAGGATAAATTAAAAGGCAAGGGCATCAAATATCACCACATGTATGATAAACACTGGTCTAGACAGTAAGACACTGCAAGAAAAGAAAAGAAACTAGTGAAAAGGAAGAAACATAATTGTCTTTATTTGCAGAGAATATGATTATCTGTGTATAAATATTAAAGACTCTACCAAAACAAGCTAGAACTAATATGTGAATCCTTTTGCCAGTGGTGGGTCTTGCTTCCACATTGATGGCTACTGACTGATCAGGGTGGTGGATGCTGAAGGTTGGGGTAGTTGTGGCAATTTCTTAAAATAAGACAACAGTTAAGTTTGTCACATCAATTGACTTTTTCTTACACAAAAGATTTATCTGTAGTATGTGATACTGTTTTATAGCATTTATCTACAGTAGGACTTCTTTCAAAATTAGAGTAAATACTCTCAGACCCTGCCACTAGTTTCTCAACTAAGTTTATGCACTATTCTAAATCCTTTGTTGTCATTTCAACAATATTCACAGCATTTTCACCAGGAATAGATTCTATCTCAAGAAACCACTGTCTTAGCTCAACTGTAAGGAAGCAATTCTTCATCCATTCAATTCTGATCATGAGATTGCAACCAATTCAGTCCCATCTTCAGGCTCCACTTCTAATCTTAGTCCTCTTGCTAGCTCCACCACATCTGCAGTTACTTTCCCCACTGAAGTCTTGAACCCCTCAAAGTCAACTTTTTCCAAACTCCTATTATTGTTCATTTTTTTACTTTCTCCCATGAATTACAAATGTTCTTAATGGCATCTAGGTAGGTGAATCCTTTCCAGAAGGTTTTCAATTTATGTTGCCCAGATCCATCAGAGGAATTACTGTTGACGGCAGCTATTGCCTTACAAAATGTATTTCTTAAATAATAAGACTTGAAAGTTAAAATTACACCTTGATTCATGGCCTGCAGCACTGATGTTGCATTAAACAGGCTGGAAAACAACATCAATTTCTTTGTACATCTCCATCAGAGTTCTCAGGTGAACTAGTGCTTTGTCAATGAGGAGTAATATTTTGAAAACAAAAAATCTTTTTTTTCTGAGTAGTAGGTCTCAACAATGGGTTTAAAATATTCAGTAAACCAGGCTGTAAATGGGTGAGTTGTCGATCATATTTTGTTTTTCCATTTCTAGAGCACAAGCAGAATAGGTTTAGCATAATTCTTAAGGGTCCTAGAATTTTCCGAATAGCTGGTGAGCCTTGGTTTTAACTTAGTGTCACCAGTTGAATTAACCCCTAATGATAGGGTTAGTCTGCCCTTGAAGCTTTGAAGCCAGGCATTGACTTCTCTTCTCCAGCAATGAAAGTCTTAGGGGGCTTATTTTCCCAATAGAAGTCTGTTTTGTCTGCATTTAAAATCTGTGGTTTAATGTTGCCATCTTCATCAATAATCTTAGCTAAATCTTCTGGGTAACTTGATGCAACTTCTTCATCAGCACGTGCTGCTTCACCTTGTACTTTTATGTTATAGAGATGGTTTCTTTCCTTAAGCTTCATGAACCAACCTCTGCTAGTTTCCAACTTTTCTGCAATTTCTTTGTCTCTCTCAGCCTTCATAGTATTAAAGAGAGTTAGGGGATTGCTCTGGATTAGGCTTTGACTTAAGGGAATGTTGTGGCTGGTTTGATCTTCTTACCTGACCACTAAAACTTTCTCCATATCAGCAATAAGTCTGTTTAGCTTTCTTATCATTCACATGTTCACTTGAGTAACACTTTTAATTTCCTTCAAAAACTTTTTCTTTGCATTAACAAATTGGCTTTCTAGTGTAAGAGGCCTAGGTTTCAGCCTATCTATCTCTGCTTTTTGTCTGTCTTCCTCACTGAGCTTAATCATTTCTAGCTTTTTATTTAAAATGAGAGATGCACAACTCTTCCTTTCACTTGAACACTTAGGGGCCATTGTAGGGTAATTAATTGTCCTAACTTCAATATTGCTGTGTCTCAGGAAATATCTAAGCCCAAGGAAAGGGAGAGAGAAGGGGAAATGGCTAGCCAATGGAGAAGCCAGAACACACACAACATTTATGGGTTAAATTCATTGTCATATATGGGTGCAGTTCACGGTGACCTAGAACAATTACAATAATAATATCAAAGATATAATAATAGTGAAAAAGTTTGGAATATTGCAAAAATTACCAAAATGTGACACCAAAACCTGAAGTGAGCACATGCTATTGGAAAAATGGTGCTGATAGACTTACTCAACACAGGGTTGGCACAAACCTTCAATTTGTAAAAAACACAGTATCTCCAAAGCACAATAAAGCAAAGCACAATAAAATCAGGTATGCCTGCACAATAGCCTCAGAAATAGAAACTGCCGGGGAATAAATTTAACAAGATAGGTGCAAGGCCTATAAACTGAAAACTACACAGTATGGCTGTAAGAAAGTAAACAAAAGCTCAACACATGGAGAGAGATGACATATCCATGGATCAGAAGATTCACTAGTATTAAATTATCAATTATCTTCAAATCAACCTATAGATTCATTGCAATGCTAATCAAAATCCCAACAGCAGTTTTGTTGAAATTAGCAAGCATACACATATGTGTGTGTGAACACATACTATATATACATATATACACACATATATACACATATATATACACACATATATACACACATATATATATACATATATATACACATATATATATACACATATATATATACACATATATATATACACATATATATATCTTCCCCCGGCTATATATATATATGTGTGTGTATATGTGTGTGTGTATATGTATATATATATATATATATATAGCCAGGCACAGTGGCTCATGCCTGTAATCCCAGCACTTTGGGAGACTGAGGGCGGGGAGATCATGAGGTCAGGAGTTCAAGACCAGCCTGACTAACATGGAGAAACCCCATCGCTACTAAAAATACAAAAATCAGCTGGGCATGGTGGTTCATGCCTGTAATCCCAGCTACTTGGGAGGCTGAGGCAGGAGAATCATTTAAACCAAGGAGGCAGAGGTTGCAATGAGCGGAGATCACACCCCTGCACTCCAGCCTGGGCAACAAGAGCAAAACTCATCTCAAAAAAATAAAAGTTATATATATGTATACGTACATGTGTACATGTGTATTTACTTATATGGAAACGCAAAGATCCAGATTAGCTAAAGAAATTTGTAAAAGGACAAAGTTAAATAACTCATATTACCTGATTTCAAGCTTACTATAAAGCTGCAGTAGTGAAGACAGTGTGCATTAGTTAAAGGACAGACTTACTGCTTAACAGAATGAAATAAAGAGGTCAGAAATACACCCACTCAAACATGGTCAACTGATTTTTAACAAAAGTACTAAGAAAATCCAGTGAGGAAAGGACAGTCTTTTTAAAAAATGTGCTGGAAAAATTGAACATCCACGTGCAATAAATAAATAAAGGAACTTGACATCACACCAGACACAAGGATTAACTCAAACTAAATTGTAGACCTAAATGTAGGAACTGATTGTGTATATTCTGGAATAAAATATAAAAGAAAGTTATTGTGACCTTAGATTAAGCAAAGATTTCTTAGATACATGAAAAGAAAGACCCCCAAAAAATGATCAATTGTATTTTATTATAATTAAAGACTTTTGTACTTCATAAGACACCATTATGACAATGAAAAAGCAAGCCAGAACTGGGGGGAAATTTTCACAAAACAGTATCTCATAAAAGACTTGTAACCAGGATATATAAAGAACTCATACAATGCAATAAAAAATAAAAATTAGCAAAATTTTTTAATTGTCATTTCACAAAAGAATGTTTAGAGATGGCAAATCAGCATAAGAAAAAATGTGCAATGTCATTAGACATTAGGGAAATGAAAATTAAAATCAAAGTGAAATACCATCATACACCTATTAGAATGGTGTAAAAAATGCCAAGCGCCCAGCCAGAATGGCCATTATTATAAAGTCAAAAACAAATAAATGTTGGTGTGGAGGCTGTGAAAAGGGAACATTTATATACTGTTGGTGGGAATGAAAGTTAGTACAACCTTTATGAAAAACAGTATGAAGATTTCTCAAAGAACTAAAAGTAGATCTACCATTTGATCCAGTAATCCCACTACTGGGCATGTACCCCAAGGAAAAGAAGTCACTGTATCAAAAAGACACCTGGAGGCATTTTTGTTACTGCACAATTCACAACTGAAAAGACATACAATCAATCTAAGTGCCCATCAACCAATGAGTGGATAAAGAAAACATGGTATACACACATCATGGAATACTACTCAGCCATAAAAGGGAATGAAATAATGTATTTAGCAGCAACTTGGATGAAACAGGAGGCCATTATCCTAACTGAAGTAACTCAGGAACAAAAACAACAACAACAAAAAAAACAAATATTGCATGTTCTCACTTATAAGTGGGTGCTAAACTATGGATACCCAAAGGCATACAAAGTTGTATAATGGACATTGGAGACTCAGAAGAGGGGAGGGTCAGAGGGGATGAGAGATGAAAAATTACCTATTTAGTACAATGTCCACTATTTGGGTAATGGGCACACTAAAAGCCCAGACTTCACCACTATACAAATCATCCATGTAACCAAAAACCTCTTGTATTCCTGAAACCATGGAATTAAAAGAAAATTAAATGCCAAATACTGCCCAAAATGTAAAGCAACTGGAATCCTCATCCTTTACTGATGAGAATACAAAGTGGAAAAGCCACTTTGGAAAAGAGTATGATAGTTTCTTATAAAATTAAACATATGCTTCTATGCAGTGCAGCCATTTCAGGCCTAGATATTTACTTAAATGCAAAGGAACATTCATTCACACAAAGACTAGTACACAGATGATCAGGGCATAATATCTCAAAACTGGAAGCAACCCAAACACGCCTCTTCCAGTGATAGAAAAGCGCATTCTCCTATGGTCTTACAATAGAATACTACACAGCAAGAAAAAGGAATGAATTACTCATCCACTAAACAATATGGATGAATCTCAAAAGTGTTACACCAAGGGAAAGAAGCCCCAGAAGACAATATTTGCCATGATTCCATTTCTATGAAATTCTCAGAACAAAAACTAGTAGAAGAAACCTTTTTGGAGTAATGGAACTGTTCTGTGTCATAATCAAGCATGCGTCAAAACTCATCAAATTCCAAGATTAAATATGGAAACTTTGATTCTATGTAAATCTTACTTCCATAAAGCTGATTGATTAAGAGGGTGCTTAGCAGATCAGCTTTCTGAGTCTTCACTGAGTCTTTGCCCTTGGACCAAATTCCACTTTTGAGTAATGGCTAAACTACGCATGGGATTTTCGGTCCCACTATTTCTTCTCCTCCAAATGTTGAAAGCATTGTCTTCTAGCACCCAAGTTTTACTTTTGAAAACTCAAATCACAGTCTGATTCTCATGAGGTGACTTTTTTCTCTTGTTTTAATTTTTATGACAATGATGTTAACAAACCCTTACTGAGAGCTGCAGTGTTCCCAGGCCTGTTCTCCACACCCTACTCCCAGCGCCTTGGGATTGCTGCATGATAAATCCAGCCATAACTTCTTTTTCATTGCTGTTCTGAGAACTCAGAGAACTTCTCCAATATAAAGACTACTATCCTTTGGGGGCGGTTTCTTCTATTGTTTCCTGACCATTTTTTTCTTTCTCAGCATCTTCTGTTTTCTGCTGCTAGTACATCCAATAATAGGGATTAGACCTCTTGGGATTGATCCTTTATTTCTCTTATCTCTCATCTTATAATTTCTCCTCCTTCCAGACCTTTTATTGCTTCTTTTATTTTGGCAATCATTATTTTAATCTCTAAGACATTTTCTGTTTTCTGAGTGATCCTTCTCCCTAGGCTACAATTCTTGTTCTTGAATGTAACCTCTTCTTGAAAGACATTGAATGTGCTTTCGGAACATTTGTTTTATCTTGATCTTACATTGGGCTTTCTCTTTTACCTGCTACACAGACACACACACACACACAC
Organism: Pan paniscus; assembly: GCF_029289425.2. NCBI lineage: Eukaryota > Metazoa > Chordata > Mammalia > Primates > Hominidae > Pan > Pan paniscus. Next base: position 37,902,919 of record NC_073269.2, read on the forward strand.
ACACACACACATCCCTGATGATCCTTGGTTGTCTACTCATAGATAAGAAGGGTGAGGTAGGTGGGTGAGCTTCCTGCAAGGCAAGTTCTCCAAGTGAAGATTCTGCTAAGAGTTCTTTGGGAGGCAGAGAACGGCAGAAAAAAAATTGAATAACAGGTTTTGGATTAGGTGAGGAGGGGGTTGGAAGAGCGGGTAAGTCAGGGGAGGGTGGGGGGAGGAGACACCTGATACCTACCAAAATGAGGAGTTCAGTCAGTCCTATGCATTATCATTCAAACAGAAAGACATAGCCTTTTTCAGGAAATACGTTCTGTTTGTTTGTTTGTTTGTTTGTTTGTTTTCTTGCCTGTGTTTTGGTGTAAGGGTCCCCTTTACCTCTCCCTGAGAAATAAATTCCAGCAACCTGAATTCAACTCAGCATGAAGAAACAGGAAAGGACCATCCTTAGGTTGTACAATGACCTCCAACAAATCCACCCACTTCTAGACCAACTCTACTCCCCTGTTCTCTGGTAGCCAGGTTGTCTCTGAGCCAGGAACCTCTCAGGCCACCTGCCTTCCACCTCCTTGCCAATCTCTTGCTGCACATTCTGGTCCATGCTATTTTTGAATTATTCATGCACAAGCATACCACTATCCACTCTGATTCAGAATACCTTTTCACCCTGGTTGAAGACCTGCTCCCTACTCTCTTATATTTGACTTTCTATAGGATTTTTTTTGTGTATTTGTTTTATCTTTTTTTCTTTTGTTTGTACTTCCATCTGGTCATCACTACTGGATCTAAGAAAAGCAGAGTGTAAACAACTGCACCTTCATTGTTTTAAGGTAAAAGTCCTCTTCACCCTTCATCTTTTTCCCACCAAAACTGCTTCTGCTAATGGAATCCGTATTAATCCGTTTTCACACTGTGGATAAAGACATGCCCAAGACTGGGTAATTTATAAAGAAAAAGAAGTTTAATGAACTCACAGTTCCACATGGCTGGGGAGGCCTCACAGTCATGGCAGAAGGCAAGTCACATCTTACATGGCAGCAGGAAAGAGAGAATGAAAGCCAAGAGAAAGGGGTTTCCCCTTATAAAACCATCCGATCTTATTCACTACCACAAGAACAGTATGGGCGAAACCGCCCCCACGATTCAATTACCTCCCACTGGGTCTCTCCCACAACACATGGGCATTATGGGAGCTACAATTCAAGATGAGATTTGAGTGGGGACACAGCCAAACCATATCAGAATCTACCACCACAGCCCTGTATAGGTCACTATGATAAAACGTGGTGAAAAGTTCTATGAACATTTTAAAGATATTAAAAACATTTATATATTCCTTATAAGTTCTACACATTTGTCAAGCAAATCAAGATGAATTTTATAATAACAAAGATGAATCACATAATCAATTTTTCTATATTCTTACTTAATACGGTTCTTGCTTTGCCAAAGACTGAATGGTCAGTTTTCATTGTTCACTATAATTTTGGTTTTTCCAATAACAACTTTAAAAATTGCTTTATATATTTAGAGGTTGTTAAGTGGGGCATAAAAGTTCATGGTTACTCTAACTTTATAATAAAGTGGATCTTTTATTGAAGTAAGATAACTGTAGTACGTTAAAATTTTTTATTTTACATTTTATTTTCCCAGTACCTAATATTGTCAATGCATCTTTCTTTGGTTTATATATTCTTAGCATGCCCTTGCCTATCCCATTATTCTTACTTTTTCTCTGAAAATTTGGTTTTGTTGTTTCTCCTAAGCAGTAAAAAGCCTCTATTTCTATTTGGTTTTGATCGCTAGAAAAAATGTAATACCACTCATTCATTTAACAAACGTTTTTTGAGCAAATGCTATGTGTTAGATCTCATATTCAAAGGTGGAAAGAACAAAAACTGTGCTAGCCATTATAATTTTTGCACCTTATTTTCTCTACTTAGGTATACAGACGTTTTGGTTTTTAGTTCATTCTTCAAATCCTTACCTTTGGATTAAAAGGAGGAAAGGAAAAATAATAATACATTACTTATTCATTACTTAAAAATAAATTTTCTTAAAAAACTAGAAATACAAGAGAGCTTCCTTAACCTGATAAATAATATTGATTAAAAACATACCTATAGCAAATATATACTCCTAGAGATCATAAATGACAAAAAGCATGCCCAATTTTATTAATTCTACTAAACATTTTAATGGAGGTTCTAACCAGTGCAATAAAGCAAGAAAAATAAATATAAGACACGTCAATTTTGGGGAAAAATATTACCATTATTTACAGATGACATGACTGTACACAAAGAAAATCCAAAAGAATCTATATACAATTAGAATTAACATAGAACCTAGGAAAGGTGCTAAATACCAGGAAATACACAAAAATCAATTTTATTTCTATATACCATCAACAAACAGAAAATAAAATATTAAAAATTAATGCTTGCATTAGCATCAAAGTACAAGAAATATCTAGAAATAAATCTAATAAAAATGTGCAAGACATCTTCACTAAAAACTACAAATTATTATTGAGAGAAACCAAAGGGAAATCTAAATTAATGGAAGATTTGATTTGTAAAGACACAAAGCTTCCCAAATTGCCCTATTGCTCTACAAATGTACTACGATCCCCCAAAAATCTAAGCAGAGGTGTGTGTGTGTGTGTTTATATATAAATTTACAAGATGACTCTTAAATGTTTATGAAAATTCAAAGGGCCTACAACAGCCAAGGAAATTGTAAGGCAGAAAAAAATAATCTGAAAAACTCACATTACCACATATTAAGACTTTTAATAAAGCTATAATAAATAGGTCAGTGTGATATTAGTGCAAAGATAGATCAAAAAACCCCAAGTGAAATAGAAGAAAGAGTTCAGAAACAAAACACACCAATATTCAGCCACCTGATTTATGAAAAATTGACTCCATAGTATAGCCTTTTCAATAAATGGTGCTAAGCTAATTGAATATCTAGAAGAGAAAAAAATTTATCTTGACCCCTATCTCACATCATACACAAAAATCAATTCCAGATGGACTGCAGCTCTAAATGTAAAATGTTAAACAGTAAAACTTTAAGAGAAAAACATCTTGTAAATGTGAGTACACACAAATTCTTTTTTTTTTTTTTTTTTTTTTTGAGATGGAGTTTTGCTGTTGCCAGACTGGAGTGCAGTGGCGCGATCTCGGCTCAGTGCAACCTCCGCCTCCCAGGTTCAAGCGATTCTTCTGCCTCAGCCTCCTGAGTAGCTGGGTCTACAGGTGTGCACCACCACATCCAGCTAATTTTTGTATTTTTAGTAGAGACGGGGTTTCACGGTGTTAGCCAGATGGTCTCTATCTCTTGACCTTGTGAAGTACACACAAATTCTTAATAAGGAGACACACACACCACAAATACGACGAATAAGAAGGCCAACCACAGCATGGTAGAAGAAACACACACACACACATATACACACACACACATCTCCAGCAAAGGTCTTTTATCGAAATATGTATTTGGAACTCTTACTAGTTAATTTGAAAAAAAGATTTTTTAAATAGATAAATGGTCCAAAGACATGAACAGATACTTCACAAAAAGACTTCTAACTGACCAATAAACACATAAAAAAGGCATTTAATGCTGGTCAGGGAAATGTAAAATGTCATCACGGAAGTGTAAATTAAAATTAAAATACAATGCTCTAATCATCACAGTGGCTAAAATTGAAAGAATAGAAAATGTTGATGTATATTGACGAACTGGAACTCTCATGCACCCTTCTTGATGGTGAAAATTGCAATATTTTGGAAAAGTATTTGGCAGTATCTACTGAACCTGACCATCTGTGTATCTTTGCCTGAGCCATTCTACTCCTAAGTGCATATGCAACCAAAATGCACAGATATTTTTAACAAAAAAATGTATTAGCAGATCCATGGCAGTGCCATTCATATTAATCAAACAATGGAAACTCCTGAAATGCCATCAACAGTCGAATGGATAAGGAAATTGTGATGCATCATACAATGGGGTGCCCTCCAGCAGAGAAAACAGAAAATCAACAACTGCCTTCTCCAAAGAAATCTTACAAACATAATGTTGAGGGATAGAATCTGGAAGAATAAATGCATACTCTATGACTCAAAATTATTTTTAACAAGAGTCTGGATAGTGATTACCCCTGGCGGGGGCAGAAACTTCCTTCTTGGGAAGGAAGCAAGAAGTACCCTCTAGGTTTTAGTCATATTCTTCCTATTGATCTACAGTGCTTATTACACAGCTGAGTTCATTGTGTGCAAATTCATTGAGCTGATCGTACAGTCCTTTTCTGTGTGTGTGTTATACTTTCATAAAGTTAAACAAAAATAAATAAAAGACAACTTACCTTTATTTTTATTTATTTATTTATTTTTATTTATTTATTTATGAGACAGAGTCTCGCTCTGTCTCCCAGGTTGGAGTGCAGTGGCACCATCTCAGCTCACTGCAACCTCTGCCTCCCAGGTTCAAGTGATTTTTCTTCCTCAGCCTCCCGAGTAGAGGGGACTACAGGCAAGTGCCACCATGCCCGGCTAATTTTTGTATTTTTGGAAGAGACAGGTTTTCACCATGTTGGCCAGGCTGGTCTCCAACTCCTGACCTCAGGTGATCTGCCTGCCTCGGCCTCCCAAAATGCTGGGATTACAGAAATGAGCCACCGCGCCTGGCCAGCTTACCTTTATTTTTATAATTGTTGGTTCTACATGAACTGAACACAGGAGATACTATTTTTAGATCATCTTTGTAAAATGAGAATATGAATATTGTTCTTCTCCACCCTTTTTAGCTTTCTTCATTAGAAATACTTAGGCCCAAACTATTGTCATTTTTAGCAATTGTTATTTTATGTATTGCGCATTATTTTGCATTTTGTGTAATAGCCACGTTGACCCCAATTATATAGACTTAAACATTTAGCTGGATTTCTGTTCTTATTTTAGACTTTTTATAGCTCATACTCTCTATTCCTGACTTACAGATTTTGATTCACCTCCCATTTAATCGGGAAACATCTTTCGAGCGGCTGTTATAGAAAGAATAGCTGATTCATGATTTTTGTCATATTTGATAGGATTGGTCTTTCTTCTACCTCCTTATTTAACACTTGTTTTCTGCTTATTACTTGTGGGTTTGTTTTTTGTTTGTTTGTTGGTTGGTTGGTTGGTTTTGAGACAGAGCCTTGCTCTGTGGCCTAGGCTGGAGTGCAGTGGCACAATCTCTGCTCACTGCAAGCTCCGCCTCCTGGGTTCACGCCATTCTCCTGCCTCAGCCTCCCGAATAGCTGGGACTACAGGCGCCCGCCACCACTCCTGGCTAATTTTTTGTATTTTTAGTAGAGACGGGGTTTCACCGTGTTAGCCAGGATGGTCCCGATCTCCTGACCTCGTGATGCACCCGCCTCGGCCTCCCAAAGGGCTGGGATTACAGGAGTGAGCCACAGCGCCCGGCACTTGTGGGTATTTTTTTAAACTTTTGTTTGTGGACCTAGTTTCGTTTGCTCTTTTCAAAATAATTAGTAATATGGAAATTAAGCATCTTATTACTATACTCACATGGTTGGACTAAAATTTTGAGAAAATATATTTTTTCCTACTTATCAACATTGAAAATGTACAATATCTCTCTACTCACCCTTATGTAAAATGATAAATTCTGTGAACGTCTTATGTAAAATGATAATTCTGTGTACCCTCTTAATACCATACACTCTGTATTCCCAATCTTAGTCGATATATATGGAATTTAAATATTTCCACTAAATAACTTATTTTTCTCCTTTGCCATAAACTCCATAGTCATATTTAACACAATTATTCTGAATAAATATTGTTTCCTTTTTAGTGCTTTGTGCCATTTCATTTTCACTACATCTTCCCATTTCTTGAGTTCTGTATTATTTACATGCCCTTCATTCAGCTGGAGCACTTCTTTGAGTTTTTTTAAATGAAGAGCACGTGGGTGGTATACTTCCTAAGTACTTTCATATTTCAAAATCTGCAAGGTTGTCTCGGGAATGATAGTCTGAGAGGATGTAAAATTGTGTTTTCAATTAAAAATAACCTTTTATTATTACAAAGGCAGTATATGTACACAGTAGAAAATTAGAAAATATAGATAAGTAAAAGTAAGATAATAAAACCACCATATTTCCACTACTTAAGAGATTACCACTGTTAACACTCAGATGATGTCCTCTCAGATCTATTGCTATGCACATAGATGTACATTTTATCAAAGTGAGATTATACTGTGTACATTGTTTTGCAACGTGCTTTTATTCAATAAATAAATGTCTACTTGTCCATGGCATTAAACTGTAATATCATTGGTATGGTTTGGCTATGTCCTGACACAAATCTCATCTTGAATTGTAGCTTCCATAATTCCCACATGTTGGGGGAGGGATCTGGTGGGGGATAATTGAATCATGGGGGTGGTTTCCCCCATACTATTCTTATGGCACTGAATAAGTCTCATGAAATCTGATGGTTTTATAAGGGGTTTCCTTTTTCACTTGGCTCCCATTCTCTCTCTTGCCTGCTGCCATGTAAAATGTGCCTTTTGCCTTCTGCCATGATTGTGAGGCTTCCCCAGCCACATGGAACTGTGAGTCCTTTAAACCTGTCTTCCTTTATAAATTACCCAGCCTCAGGTGTGTCTTTATCAGCAGTGTGAGAATGGACTAATACAACCATTAAATGCCCATGCTGTACTCAAATTTCCCCAATTGTCTTTTAAAGTGAGTTTGCCCAAAATAGATACAATCTGGGTGGCTATTCCCTTATTTTATGTTGATCTGGAACAAGCCCTTTTTCACGATGATGGTTGTTGAAAAGAGTGGGACAAATGCTCATCTTCTAGATTTTTCTACTCAGCTCTTTCTGTACCATTATTTAGAAGCAATCATCTTTCTGCAAATCTCTATATTCTGCCTGGCCTCCTGTCATTTAGCATCGCAGAAGCAAATTCAGATAGCAACTTAATTTCTGCCCCTTCTTCCTGACTTGTATTGTCTACTCTTGAACTTCAAAAATGTCATGGAGCACTATCTCCATGGGGAGCTGTTCATTAATTATGACTGGTTCTCAGGTAGTCAGTGAGCTTTCATCTAAAAGCTAAAGTTTTTATTGAGCTCAAATACTTTTTTTTTGTTTTTTTGGTCTGCTCTGCTATTTCCTTCTGGAATTTCTAGCGCATGTGATTTGAATTTTCTGGACTTACCTCCTGAGCTTGTCTCCTTCCTGTTCTTTGATTCATTTTCATCTCTTTTCTCTGAGTTATAAGAAAGCATCTTCCAGTTCATGGATCTGGGAATGAACACAAGGGTGGAATTCTCAGTGTTAACACATGACTCAAGGGCACGCGTATTAGCAACTCCAAGCAGCATCCGTTGAGTTCTTCCCTGAATCAGGTTCTAGTCTGCACACTCTACAAGGATCACCTCAATCAATCATCACATCAAACCTATTAGGCGAGGATTCTCACTAAACCCATTTTACAGATGATGAAACTGAGACACCTAGGGGATACATAACTTGCCCAATTACATGGCTAATAAGTAGTTAGCCTGGGATTCAAACCCAGGCTTCTCCTCGCTCTCCGCACTGCTGGGAACCTGGATTGGTCCCACCCCGCCTGTCTCACAGCCCTATTGCCCCCACCCCTTGTTAGTGGGCTCCTACTTAACTCCTTTCCAGGTAAATTGTTCATATGAATGCTGCCAATGATGGACAGGCACGTCACTGGTCTGCTGCTTTGAGCTCTACATTTCATAGAAATGTTGTCAAACTGTTGTAATGTGACTGGCTACCTTCCCTGATTTCCAGTGTGGACACAGATTTTCCCCTATATACATTCCCTTGGATATTTCCATGGAAAACCTCATGCTTAGTGTACCTTTAGAGGTTTCTTTATCTCCCCTACCAAAATGCAAGCCAGCATGACTGTCCATTCCTATTCCCCATCACTCTCATTTATCCTCTTTGGTTTTGCAAGAAATTGACCCATATAATGCATTCACTGTGGCCTTGCCTCACAGCCCAGCACCATACTGTCCAAGTGAAATGCCCTTTCCCTCATCCTCCCCATTGAAAATCCTTATCAACCTTCCATGCGCAGCTCAAATGCCAACTGGCCCTTAAAGCGCTCCTTCACCCCATTCCATGTCCTGTGTCCTCTCCTTCCTCAGATGTCCCTTAGGAACCTCTACTCCCCAGTGGCCTGCTCTCAGTCAGGATCCCAGCACCAAACAGATGGTACATCCCCGGGAAGATAATCCAGAGAGAGTTTATGCACAAAGGGGTAGACTACAAAGTGATAAGTGTCTGTTGTCTGGACCTAACAGAAAGAGAGAAGAAGTCGTCCCTGGGGCCTGGAAGGAGAGAATCCTGCATTGTTTTGAGAATGGCAGAGACTTTCGGTCCAGGAAGAAACTACCCCAAGGCCATTGCAGAGGGAGAGACACTCAGCCAATGAAATACTCTCACCTCAGTCCCTCTCTTCCTCCCTCCAGGCTCTTGCCAGGGTTCCCCTTTGTCAGAAAGCAACCAGAGGGCATGTGGCCCAGGACCCCTTGATATAATCATGCACATCAGCCACCTGGGGCTGAGAACAGGGAGGAGAAAGGAAAGGGGTGAGTGCTGACAGGCAAAGGAAGGTATCAGCTACAGACTCTGCCACTTGCATTGTTCATGGTAATCATTTACATCTTAACTTTCCCTCCAGCTCTTGAGGGTGGGCAATATGGCTCTGCATTTCAGTACCCCAGTGTCTAGCACGGCAGTGGGTATGCAGCCTGAGCTCAGTGAAGTTGCTTCCTCACTCATGACGGAAGCAGTCACGTTATGACTTCCTCATTTGTTTTGTTATTCTAGAGGTGGAAAAGGGTGGCCTGAGTCATCTTAACTCCATTCTTGTGGGACTGTGAATTCTGTGGGATTAGGGGGTTGGGGGATTCTGGTGAGGCCATGGACAGATTCTTTGCAACATGTATGCCTAGCCCTTTGGATGTGAAACCCTGCAGCTGGCGTCACCTGTGTTGCACTCTGAATGGGTGAGCCAACCCAGGCTCCACCATCTGTACCAGGCACAGGGAGCACCAGCAACCAGCCACTGCCTTGTGTCATCCTTGTATTCCTTCATCAATCGATGTGTTCGTTCATTTGTTAAGCACTCATTCAGCAGCTACTACGTACAGCAAGGGTTCCAAACCCATATGGCGTCATGGGAAACCATTCCCCACTCTTCTGGTAACAAACCTCACACATAATCCAGGCCTAATAGTGCTCATGAGAAGGTGAGAGAATGGGAACAAAAAGGAAAGGGATGGGCCTGAAGGAGCACAGCTAATAAGCAGCAAAGCACAGCTTGAGAGCTGAGTACATGCTAGCACACTGCCCAGACACACATCTCAGGGCCCCTGGAATAAAGGTGACTGTGTTCACATCAGAGTGAATGTGTTAATGAGAAGAAAGAGGGCCTGGCACAGCAACTCATTGCTCTAATCAAAGCACTTTGGGAGGCTGAGGTGGAAGGATCACTTGAGCCCAGGAGTTCAAGACCAGCCTGGGCAACATAGCAAGATCCTTGTCTCTATAAAAACCTCCAAAAATTAGCTGAGCATACTGGCATGTGCCTTGTAGTCCCAGTGACTCAGGAGGCTCAGGCAGGAGGATCACTTATCAAGTGAGGTTGAAGCTGCAGTGAGTCGTGATTGCCTGCCACCTGGGGTGATCATATAATTTGTTGTGTCAACTGGACCACTTTGCAGGCAGAGAGGTGTGTGGTTATACCACGAAAACAAGCATTTACCTTCACTGACCCAGACCAGTCAGTGTGTATGGCCTCCCTACCAGAAGGGCCAGGCATACATGTTGCAAAGAATCTGTCCATGGCCTCACCAGAATCCCACAATCAATGGGAACACCAAGAAGGAAGTTAAGATGACTCAGGCCACCCTTTTCCACCTCTAAAATAACACACACAGAAAAAGGTCATATCATGACTGCTCCGTCACTCAACGCAACCTCACTCAGTCCAGGCAGCACACCCACCACCATGTTAGGCACTGGGTACAGACACTTCAGCCTGGGCGACAAAGTGAGACACTGTCTCTAAAAAAAATAAAAGACAGAGAGGAAAGAAGTCCTCCATTCTGGTGTTCGTGCATGGCCCCTGTAAGACTGGATAACTGGGGAGCCGAGGCGGGCGGATCACAAGGTCAGGAGATTGAGACCATCCTGGCTAACACGGTGAAACCCCGTCTCTACTAAAAATACAAAAAATTAGCCGGGCGTGGTGGCGGTCACCTGTAGTCCCAGCTACTCGGAAGGCTGAGGCAGGAGAATGGCGTGAACCCGGGAGGCGGGGCTTGCAGTGAGCCGAGATGGCGCCACTGCACTCCAGCCTGGGCGACAGAGCAAGACTCAGTCTCAAAAAAAAAAAAAAAAAAAAAGACTGGATAAGGTCCTTGGCTTTTCTCAGTTTCATGATGTGACCACATCATGTGAGCTTGTGGCAGTGGAAATACGTGGTCAGGGATGTGCGGCATCCAAGCAGGGGGAAGGGAGCATTCCCATGGCCAACCCACCCACACAGCCTCCACCCAATGGCATCCCAGCTTGGAAACTGACTTTGGAAACACAACATGTGAGACTGTGATTTTGATTAGAATGACATGGATATGAGACGGCTACATTTTTTCCCAAGGAAAAACTCTCTCCAAACAAAGGGTGAAAGAGAATCATTGTTTACTTGTGCTCCATTCTTCTTAATTTCTGATATTCTTTTAGACAACTGCCAAGTCCATGCAGAAACAGCTCTTCTGATGTAATAAATGTAGACTTTGATCTGACACTCACCAAAGCCATTCCGAAGAATTTCAGAGCAGAACAACTTGAGCAACAAGTCATAAAATAGATGTGAGCCTTGACTTTATTTTTTTTAATTTACCAATAAACTAGGTCTCAAGAGTTAAAATGAGCTTTTTTCCCCAGAAGTAAACACTTGTACACACTTTAAGTGACATTTTTTATAACATTCCTTGTTTTTTAGGATGAGCATAGAGTTAATACCCAGGAGCAAACGCATCACTGTTACTGTCCTTAGAACATGTACTGATCACGGCCTTGGCTGCACACAGATAACCCTGAAACAGACTCTTTGATCTCACTCCTCCCAGTCTGTAACTTTTTTTTTTTTTTTTGAGACAGAGTCTCACTCTGTTGCCCAGGCTGGAGTGCAATGGTGCAATCTCAGCTCACCACAACCTCCACCTCCCAGGTTCAAGCGATTCTCCTGCTTCAGCCTCCTGAGTAGCTGGGATTAGAGGCACGCGCCAGCATGCCCAGCTAATTTTGCATTTTTAGTAGAGATGGGGTTTCTCCATGTTGGTCAGGCTGGTCTCGAACTACTGACCTCAGGTGATCAGCCCACCTTGGCCTCCCAAAGTGCTGGGATTACAGGCTTGAGCCACCATGCCCAGACCCCAATCTGTAACTTTAAGTAGGGTTTCCAAGTCACCTGGGCCAATGCCTAAAATGCCTGCCACTTGGGGTGCATATAATTTATTGTGCCAACCAGGCCACTTTGCAGATGGAGAGGGGTGTTATTCGCCAGGAAAACAAGCATTTACCTTGAATAGCCCAGACCAGTCAGCGTGTTCCACCATCCCCCCCTGAAAAAAAGATGGCTACATCAGCGTTGTGTGTATTTCCACCAACCTGGTGGAGACCTCTTTATTCAGGGTAATGATACAGGAAAAAGGGCAGGGAGCGGTGTCCCGTGTGGGCCAGCAGTAGCCTCAGGTCCCCCCACTCCAGGGAAAGCAGAGCAATTGCAGAGTCCCAGAGACTGTGCCTGGGACCCCCACACGTGGGAAGACCCACCCATATTCCCTGGCATTCATCACTCGGTCAGTTTCCCTAAACACTGACCCAAAACCCACTCTTGCAACAATATTTATGAGCATACTTTCTCTCTCTCTTGCTTTTTGACATCAATTAAACGAAGTATTGGCTGCAACTAGTTTGTCCAGAAGTTTCTATGTCAGCGAATGATCTGGGTAAGGAGATGACTGGATAACTCTTCACCTTCATTTTCAGCTGAGAAAATGCCAGCTTACCATACGGGTCACATTCCTGGGGCCCTTGGCTAGGAAAGAGTGGCTCCATTTTGCACACCTCCCACTGTTTCTCAGTGTCTACAATGCTCAAATATGTGCAAAAGAGTAACACTGTTATTCACATCATAATGGATACTAACAATAGTAGCTATTATGCGTGAAGCACCCATGCTGGACCAAGCTTTGTACCAGGCACTTACTTATAACACTCTCATACCCCGATAATGAAGGTATATCAATCTCCAGCCTACAGAGAAGGACACTGAGGTTCAGAGAGGCTAACTGTCTTGCTCAAGGTCACACAGCTCGGCAGTGCTGGTGTCGACTTCCCCCAGAATCTGACAAAAGGTGAGAAATTTCAAGTCACACATTTGCCTTTAAAAATCAGTTTGCCTCCCAAGTAGCCTTGCAGATCACTGCTATTGGTGACCAGACTTTATGCAGGAGACGAGAAAACAGGTTTATGTCTTTCTCTGTCCCTGAACATTGGGGAGTGAGTTGGTAAAAGAGCATGTACCCTAAAGAGTACAGCGTTTTTATTCTGCCATCAATGAGTGTGCTCTTTAAAATATCCCATTTATTCACCAACATGGTACTGGATAGGTCAAAATGCAAAACTAAGGAAGACAGCACAGGAACAATATATTTTTAGTGCCTTTTAATTGAAGTAATAATGAGAACTGTATCCACAGCATGCTCCAGCAGGTTTGCAAGATGTAGGTGCTCTGCCTAGATCCTCTGTGGACACTGCATACCTGAGGGCTAGACACGTTCTGATCATGCCTGCTAAGCCCCAAATCGCAAAGGTTCCCCAAGTACCAGCAACTTGGAGGAAAACCTGGGAAGAACCTGGGTGATATCCTTAGCAGAATTTTCTGGGTTCCAACAACTGGGTTAGCAGAATTTTCTGGGTTTCTCTATTTCCCTTCCATTCCTCCTCTCTGAATGAGAGATCCTACGGAGTGAATATTTAAGGCTGACGTTTTCCACCCAGTGTGCTCCTGCAGCTTAGAAATGGACATCACGGCTTGAAAGACCAGGGAAAATAAACATAGGGCCGAATTGAATGACTCCTGGCGTGAGTCAACATGGATGCCCCATCCTCCCATTCTGAGCACAAAGGGTGCTTAAAACTTTAATGAATTGAACTCTATGAGTAAGGGATGTTAATCATTTTAATTACCCAGCAGCTTGAAATCAGATATAACAGTCCAATAATGTATCTTTAAACGAATACCACCCTGCCCTATAAAAAATCCCTTCCAAACCATTCTAATAATTTCTATTTATCTTTTCTGACGTTAACTGTTATCCAGCCCAGCCGGCCAACAGACAGCCTTCCCCTCACATTTGGTTTAAATGCAATGCCGTCTAGTTTTTCAATATCATTAGCGTCCCCCTGGTGGGCAGAGAGCAAGGCGGTGGCACCGGTCACACTTCACTGCTTTATCTCATATGACAAAGAGCGATGATACGCTTCAATCCAGGCCAGCCCGGCAGAGGGGAAGGTGGCCGCACAGAACTCCCCCTGCTGCCAAGAAACGCCCTCCGTGTGACTTACTAACAGCATGAAGGGGCAGACAAATAGATTTTCCTCTATATTTATAACCAGCATCATTCTTCCTTTCAGGGCGTTCAGTGCAGGTAGCTGTTTTATATGAAATGAACAATCTTTATAGACGTACCAGAGCCATAACAAGCCTGATTTTCAGCGAAGCTGAGGTATATAACTCTTACTGAATTGTCAGGCTACTTGCTCAACAAATCAAGCCTAACTTATGATGTTTGCAGTGTAATTTTTATTCCTGTTTGACTAGCCAACTACCCAGTGGTAATAGGATGTTAGGAAGGGCAGTGGCGATGTTTGTGCATGCCGTGATTGATAGGCCGACTCGGCATTTTTCATTTATATCTCCAGATTCCAAATCAGTTAAGTTTAGGAAAAATGAAACAAAGTGGCAAGAAAAATGTTTGCAGATTGCAGACCGGCGCTCCCGCCGATCTCAGTTCAGCCCACATCTGCCGGGATTGTCTGGAAACATTAAGATATCTAAATGAAAATCAATACTATATGTGCCAGGCATTTACTACCAGGAACAAGCATCAAGAGACCTGAGCTAATCAGACTTCCAGCTTGTGCCTCAGCCCTAGACTGAACCCCAGGGGTGTCCTAATTGCCCAGACTAATCATAGAAGAGTTAAATTTATAACCAAGAAAGACATCTTGTTTTTCTTACCAGTCATCATTTAGGAGCGGAAAGGCTCACCTGTGAAGTGGGTGCCAGATGTACAGTGGGAGCCCCCATTCAAGAGAGGATGGCTTCTCACCTGTCAGGGGAAAGGAAAGACAAATTTACTGTCAGCAGTAAAACCAGTCAGGCTCATTGAAGCCCCAGGTGGGAGAGTATTCCATCAGCTCAAACACGCACTGCAGTTCTCATTGAAACTCTCCCCACTTAACCCCCGTGTTCTGGAACATGAAAGCCCCGTGCACACTTTGATCCATGGCCTGGTTTTTATTTTAAGGAAACTGCTCAGAAAAGCAACTGGCATCAGTGACGTTAAAAATATATGTATCTGTTTCTCCCTGAGTTCCACTCTGGGCTTTTTTGTCCCTTGGAGTCTCCAGAGGAGCTAATAACACTTGGCGACATGTATCTCCCTAATATACTGTACAAACAAGTCACTGATATTATTCACACTCCAACAAACTACAAAGTCACACAATAGCAATTGGACGAGCCCACACTATACTGCTGAAAAACCATAATGTATCAGGGGACTGGATTCCTAATATTTGCATTCTAGATGCCAACCGTGAGCATATTTTGTACTATTTTCAACAAATTACACCAAAATATGCAAAATGTTTATAAGGCTCCATCTTCTATTTTTGGCTCCGATATATTTGCAACTTAATAGTCCTTTAGAGATTTGTTTGTCTCCTTGGGAGAAATAGAAAAGTGGGAAATGAAAAAAGCAGAAAGAGAGAGGGAGAAAAGAAACGAAGACACTTTGTTCACGCAAGTTGAGTTCCGCAAGTTTTTCGTAAAGAGTGGAGCCACTCTCCCTGGAGACCTTCTTCGACAAGAGATTTAATAACATTATTTGGATTCCTTGTGTCCCAGATTTCAGATGTATTTTTAATGCATGTGTCTTGAAACAAAACAACCATTGTCAAATGCTGTATCCTCTTCTCACCAGTTTAAATGGCTTCCTAGACAGCACGATTCTGGGAGCATCTTGAAGGTGGTGATCAATGAAAAACTGCGCCTTGCTCTCTGTGGCTTCCCAAGGATGTTCACCCCTTACCATAGAAGGTTTGTTAGCTCTCTTCCCAGGAAAGGTGTCTCTGGTCCTTGTGATGTGAACGATGACAGCCTCTTGCCTTCTGTTCCATCATCATTGCCTCCACGCTCTAGCAACTGGGTGCAGGCACACATCTGTCTTTCTTGTCTTCAACCCTGCGATATCACCATCCCTGACTGCACTGTGCCTGTGTAGGATTAGGGCTGATCTGTTGAGCAGAATCCAGGATAGGGGAGATTAAAATGTACATGGGTTGAAGAGGGCAGCAGTTTTCCTGATGCTGGATTACACAGCCAAGTTGAAAACTTTTCAATCCAGCTTCTCCCACTGGAAAAGGTGTCAGACAAAAAACTAATTTTTTTCTAACATTATGCCTAATGAGCTTAACCTAACTTAACCTAGAGATTGGGTCTCATGCCCTTGGTTCCTAGAACCAGTTTTCCTAACAAGACTGAAGCTTCAGCCGAATTCATTACTTACTCAGAATGAATAAAGCCAGAGGAAAAGATATTTCAGGAACAAATCTGTGTTCTTAGCTGGGCTTCAAGGTAAAAAAAAAACAAGTGAAAAAGAGTGCCTGGCTTCCCATGTCTTTGTACACACAGTAGGCCCTCAAAATGCATGTGTAGGTTGGATAAACCAACAACACATGGTGGATGAACTGGGAAGTCACTTGAGTTGGACATACACTCAAAAAAAGGTAAAGAGACCAGGCACGGTGGCTCACGCCTGTAATCCCAATGCGTTGGGAGGCCTAGCAGGGGACCACGCTGGGGGACGAGGGTGGGGGGATAGCTTGAACCTAGGAGTTAAAGACCAGCCTGGGCAACATGGCGAAACCCTATCTCTAAAAATTTTAAAAATTAGCCAGGCACAGTGGCACATGCCTGTAGTCCCAGCTACTCAGGAAGCTGAGACCGGAGGATTGCTTGAGCCCAGGAGATGGAGGCTGCAGTGAGCTATGATCATGCTGCTGGAATCCAGCCTGGGCAACAGATAGAGACCCTGACTCAAAGAAAAAAAAGAAGAGGTACAGAAGCATATTCAAATGGAGAGACTGAGGCAGAAAGGAGCCTCAGAGCACATCAGGCTTCAGGCTTTCCTCTAGGAACACTCCACTGCTCTGCACACCAAGCTTGGAATCAGAGGCAGCCAGACCTTGATTTGCCCCCAGGACAAAAGCCAACAGCTGACGGCTGCTGGGCAGGATGACTTCAAACTCATTCCTCAGCCAAACAGGGCCTCTCAGGAAAGCAGGCTTGACAAAACTAGGTGTGGCTCTCAACTCAGGGGAGCTGAAGCCTTCACAAGCCCTACGTCCTGTGTCCCAGCTCCACAGTCCTCATGGGACCTGCTCCTGTGGCCAGGCTCACGTGCACAGGGGTTGCTGTGAAATAGCCTGGGTGGTGAGAAAACTCCTGGGGTCTCAGCTAGAAACGCTGACTGGGGTTGCAGCTTTTCCAGCTGTTTTGATGGCCAGGCTGGGAAACCTGCTAGAGGCCAGGGAGCAAGGCAGGGCCACCCAGACAAAACAGTCAGTGGAGATCTCACCCAGGGAGCCCAGACAATTCACAACAGAAACAGAGCTGCTGCTTCCTGAGGGCTTTCCACGTGCCAAGCACTATTCCTGGAGTTGTGTGTATTTTAACTTGATCAATCTTCAAAATGGCCCGGCAGGTGGACCCTATTATTAGCCCACAGAGGAGATGAGTAACTTAGCTGCAGTCACAAATTGCTGAGGGACAAAATCAGGGTCTTGTCCCTGCAGTCAGGTGTGGAGTCCATGCATTTTGCAGAAGGAAGTCTCCGGGGGGGCTCGGGAGCAGAGGCCCTGCCTAAGTAGGTAAGATGGCAGAGAGTGGACCCAAGGTAGAAATCAGATCATATTTATATGATTCATAAGATAGATAATAATACTACCATAAAGCCACACTCAACAAAAAACTTTAATATGGAGGCCAAGCCAGAGCTGAGCTTCCTTAAGTGAGATCCATAGAAGAAGGAGGCTCAAACGGAAATGCAGTTGAAATAATTATAAGATAATCACTTGGGGGCATTCGGCAGTGGGACTCACTTGGGCTTTATCCCCCGTTCTGACACTGACCAAAAGAAACAGCAGTCAGTTACCAATGGCTTTGGCTTCGTCTCTGGTATTCCAAAACCCTGTGCTCTGACTGTCATCTCACAATCAGAAAACCAGAAAGACCGCTGCTTGCCACTCCCAGAGCCTGCCTGCCCAGCGCCCTGGCCTCCTCTGGGACCACCTGTGCACCCCTACGTCACCATCACAGCCCAGCAGAGTGAAACTTCATCAGCAATATTTTTCACAAGACAGAGGCCACATTTGTAAAGTGACCCTTCTTCTGCCTTTTGGCTCTAGAAGAGAAAGGGGCGAGAGAGCAGAGGAAGGACGAGGGGATGTTCACCCTGCGGACTGAGTCAGGAGGAGGACGTGGCTTGTTTAATCCTAATAAATCAGAGCATCCCCGGGAGGTGGAAGCAACAGGGGTTGGTGTGCCAGCCGCGCTGCACATTGACCCAAGGCAGAGCTTGTGGAGAAATGATGTCCTCTTAAGCAGACTCCTGGAGAGATGGTCCGCATTTCTCCTGACAAATTAGAAGTGCCGTGAATGCAACCATTCCTCAGAAAATAGGCCTGATTTAGCAATGCACAAGCTGCATTATCTCGCTGCATAAAAAGACCATTTAAGCAGGGAAGCCTTTAGGACACTGGCCCTTTGGAGAAGCAGTTCTGAAATATTACCCACCTCGACTGCCACCTAAGCCAGTCATTCCCCAAGGGAAAAGCCACATTTACAACCTAGAAAACCAAGCAGGCTTTAGTCAAAGGAAAGGGTCATTTGTCTCTGGTATCTGCATGAGATTTCTTGTGCCCCTGTCCTGCTCAAGCCCTCACCTCATCTCCAGTGGCCAAGCCAAGTGGAGAGCTACTGTATGGGGAACACCAGTTTCATCCTATCCAAGGTGTCTTGCCCTGTTCATGGCAGCCAGAGCCTTAGCCAACCCGTTGAATACCAGAGCAATTACAAAGCAGATCTGGTGACAACAATGCTAAAAAGTTGAAATAATTCGTTTGCGCAAAGTGTGCACGTTTGAAAACTTTTCATGCAAAGATTACAACCTGTCATTATCTTCCCCAGAGATGCACTACCTTCTTAAAAAGTATCTCTAATGAGATCTACAAATCTGTTGAAGACAGCTTACTTTATTGTGTTTGTAAAGATAAAAATGTTTTAAATAGGTTATGGCTCCTGGGACTGACAGTCCCACCATGAGGGTAAGGTCATTTTGAAATGTTAATAAAAGTTTTCATAAAATATGACGGCGCTCAAAGAGTAATGTTTGGATGTAAAAATAACTATAAAAGTATAATTTCTACCAGGGTACACGTGCAGTTTTTCTGTGTCAAGATATTTGCCCAGTTTCTCATTTGACTGGGGTTGCAGCTTTTCCAGCTGTTTTGACGGCCACACTGGGATTCGATCCTTATTAGAGAGGTTTGCAGCAGGCTTTCCGAGGCTTAGCCGGTTATATTACAGACTTTCCCTCGAAGCAAAGTCTTGCACTGCCCTGACCATTATGCAAATACGCAAGCACTCAACCTAGGATTGTCTCAGCCTGCAGTAGACATCGCTGTCCTCCCACCATAGGAGCAAGACAAGCAAGACTGGTAAAATCAGCAGGGAGGGGGACCCTGGGGGCGTAGCCTCATAGCTCCCAGTTCCTGGGCTAGTCAGGGGGAACATGCCAAATTGGAAACATTCAGCTGTTTCCTATTCAATGAGCTCCTTCGTATTTGAAGTTAACCAGCCCAAAGGAAATATCTCAGAAGGATTTTCTAGGTGATGAGATAACTAATGAGACCAATCCGTCCTCTCTGTTTGCCGGATCCCATTGGCTCAAATCAACCCCGATATTTCTATTAAGGCACCTGGGACACGTGGGGTCCCCCAGGACCCAAGGTTGGGAACAAAACTCCCTGCAGACAGTCAGTTAGGGGAAACTTAAGACATGCTGGAATCAGGGATCATGGATTTGGGACAAGAAAGAGATGGCATCAGAGTCCTACCTACCTGTGTCCTGGTTATGGAACATTCAGCAAACGATTCCTGTCCTCAGCATTATCCAGAATTTTAGGTACTGATACCTAACACATATCATTGTCATGGACATAAGGGGACATACTCCACCTTCTTCATCCTCTCCCCATTCTCCTACACACCCCAAGGAACATTCATCTGAGACCCAACAGATTGGCTGCTCTCCTCTCCAATAACTATAACATGCGACATAAACGTGAGGCCCTAAGCACTTCAGGACTATTATCCACAAAACCTGGCCCTGACAAATCAAAAAGCTTTTGACTGTTTGAGCCCAGGAGTTTGAGACCTGGCTGAGCAACATAGGAAGACCCTGTATTTACAATATAAAAACACATAAACATTAGGCTGGGTATGGTGGCTCATGCCTGTAATTCCAGCACTTTGGGATACCAAGGCAGGCAGATCACTTGAGGTCAGCAGGTCGAGGCCAGCCTGGCCTACATGGTGAAACTCTGTCCCTACTAAAAATACAAAAAAAAAATGTATTAGCCAGCATGGTGGTACATGCCTGTAATCCCAGCTACTCAGGAAGCTGAGGCAGGAGAATAACTTGAATCAAGGAAGCGGAGGTTGTAGTGAGCCGAAATCATGCCACTGCACTCCAGCCTAGATGACAGAGTGAGACCCTGTCTCAAAAAAATAAATAAATAAATAAAAATAAAAAT
Organism: Pan paniscus; assembly: GCF_029289425.2. Taxonomy (NCBI): domain Eukaryota; kingdom Metazoa; phylum Chordata; class Mammalia; order Primates; family Hominidae; genus Pan; species Pan paniscus. The sequence continues at coordinate 37,923,168 of NC_073269.2, forward strand.
GAATTGGGCATGGTGGCATGCACCTGTAATCCCAGCTACTCGGGAGGCTAAGGTGAGAGGATCGCTCGAGCCAAGGAGGTCAAGGCTGCAGTGAGCCATGATCACAGCACTGCACTCCAGCCTGGATGACAGAGTGAGACCTTGTCTCCAAAAATACTTTAGAAAGTACTGGTTCTGCTCTATCAAGATTCTCTTGAAGCAGGGTAGTAGGATGCCACAGCTCCTGAGCTTGAAGGAATTTGGTTGGCAGGGGGTCAGGGAGGGAGGATCATGTAAGAAAATGAGGGATGGAAACAAAGTTTGGTTAATGTATCAGGTTCGGGAGAATTGTGATAAAATATTCTGAGATGGTCAGAAAGCCCTCTTTGGGGGAGGTGGCATTGAATAGAGCTATGAATGACCGTCTCATGTAGAAGAACCCCCTCATTCTCTCCTGTTCACCTTCACGTTACTCTGCTTTCTTTTTCTTCTCAGCACTCATTCCTCTGAGATACTGCAATACAGACTGATGTATGAATTCTCACCGCACCCCCAGTATTAGAATGGAAGCTCCATGAGGGAAAAGACATTGCCTTGTTCACTGCAGATTCCAGGTACCTAAACCAATTCCTGACACAAAGCAGTGGTTCAGTAAATATTTGCGAATAAGTAAATAAATGAATGGATCATGTAACCAGGACGCTGACCAACTCTCTGGCTTGCACAACACTAAGAAGAGACTTAAAGCTGATGGTTAAATCTTCTTGTGTCTGCTCATCACCAAAAGGACACCTCTTGTGTCCAGTGTCTGGAGGGAAAAATTCAAATTCAAACGCGGAAACTGCTTGCAAACATAGCATTGTCTGTGATGTGGTCCTGTGGAGCCAATCAAAAGTCCTGTTCAGACAGCTTTTTGCTGTGTTCATTCTATAAAATTTCAGACTGAAGCCTGACTGAAAAAAAAAAAAATGCTTAAGAGATGTTGGAGTCAACAAGATGTTGAATACCTCATGGCAGTGGTGAACTTGCTGTAAGCCTATGAGCAGAAGTTCAATCCAAGGATGGATGCCTTGGGGCTCAGTGCGGTGGCTCACACCTGTAATCCCAGCGTTTTGGAGGCCAAGGTGGGTGGATCTGAGGTCAGAAGTTCGAGACCAGTCTGGCCAACATGGCAAAACCCTGTCTCTACTAAAAATACAAAAAGTAGCCGGGCGTGATGGCGGGCACCTGTAATCCCAGCTACTCCAGAGGCTGAGGCAGGAGAATTGCTTGAGCCTAGGAAGCAGAGGTTGCAGTGAGCCAAGATCATGCCACTGCATTCCAGCCTGGGCAACACAGTGAGTCTCTGTCTCAAACAAACACACACAAAAAAGAGTGCCTTGGAAGGAACTCCAAAATGAAAATGAGTGAGAGGTCAGAAATTAGAACCTAAGGTTCCTTATGACTTTGACATGTTACAATCTGTGGTAGGCAGAATAATGGCCCCATCAAAATGTTCACACCCTAAGCCTGGTCCTGGGATTCTGTTAACTCACATGACAAGAGGGACTTTGCAGGTGTGATTAAAATGTAAATCCTTGAAATGGGAGTTTGCCCTGGATTATCCAAGAGGGCCCCAAATTACTACTTAAATTCTTTAAAAAAAAAAAAAAAAGACTCTTCCTGGCTTTGATCAGAGTGAAAAATATGAAGTGTCAGAGTGATGCGACATTGTCAGCTTTAAAGATGGACAAAAGGGCCATGAGTCAAAGCACAAGGGTGGCCCCTAGAAGCTAGAAAACGCAAGGAAATGAATTCTGTACTTGAGCCTCTGATGTGGTTTAGCTGCGTCCCCACCCAAATCTTGAATTGTAGCTCCCATAATTTCCACGTGTCATGGGAGGGACCCAGTGGGGGGTAATTGAATCATGGGGGCAGGTCTTTCCCATGTTGTTCTCCTGATAGCGAATAAGTCTCAGGAGATCTGATGGTTTTATAAAGGGCAGTTCCCCTGCACATGCTTTCTCTCTTGCCTGCCGCCATGTAAGATGTCCCTTTCCTCTTCCTTCATCTTCCGCCATGATTGTGTGGCCTCCCCAGCCATGTGGAACTGTGAGTCCATTAAACCTCTTTCCTCTGTAAACTACCCAGTCTTGGATGTGTCTTTATTAGCAGCGTGAGAACAGACTAGTACAGCCTCCAAATGGAACACAGCCCTACTGGCAGTTTTAGTCCAGTGGTACCTGTGCCAGATTTCAACCAATAAAACTGCAAGATGATAAACTTGTATTATTTAAGCCACTGAGTTTGTGGGAACTTGTTACAGCAGCAGTCGAAAACTAATACACAGTCTTATGATTTCTTGCCCCAAACAAGGCAACATTGTTTATCAGAAAATTCCTGATCCCAAGGTTATTCCGCTTTTGACCTCCAGCATGATAAAAATGAGTGCCATGAAGGCTGGTCTTACCCTAAGCTGGCAAAGTAACTGAAGAGACCAGAAGAGAACATGTCAAGTTTTAGAAGGGGCATTCTGACCCAAGGGAGTTCAGTATTCAATTTAAATCCTAGAAAGTATGTTCTTCCATAGAATTAAATTTTAAAATTTAATTTAAATTTACAAATGAAATTTTTCAGAGCAAGAAGCCAAATTGGGCCACCCTTTTTCCTCCTTTTTAGATTGGTGAGATTCAAGTGACTCCCCTGCGTTCACAGCCCACACAGCCACATGTGTTGCTTAAGATAAGAAGGTGGAAACATCATATCTGAGGTGGGGACTAGGCTGGAGGAATAAGCTTGCAGGAAAAGCCCATTAATTCCTCTGCAGAAAGCTGTCCTTCTATATTTCTTGAATCAGGACAACAGAATAATTCCACCTTCAGACTTTGAGGAAGGCAATACTATAAAAATCCATCAATTTCCAGGCCATATTTGTATGGGAAACTTATTTTTGTCCCAACTCCCATGCAACAGGCCTCAGCCTGTCCATTTTGGAACCACAGCAAATATTCAAACATGTTGAATTGGAAAAGGAATAATTGTCCTACCTTGTAACTCACTATGATTTAACGTATAAATGTAATATCCTTATATTATTTAATATCATCTGCATGTCTTCCACGTTGGGAAACCCAAGGCTACTTCATCAAACCTCCTGCAGCTTTCTCAGACTGGGACCCAAATTGAACTTCTCCTATTCAAGATCTCCAGCTTCTCCCCAGTACTCACCCTCAGTCTTCTTCCTAGCAAAATGGCCTGAGTGTACACACATAAGGGCTGGGGAAAAATAGAATCCAGGCCCAGATCCAGTCTGAGGAAGTCCACCTAATGGTAATTTCCACATCCCCAAAATGTATCATCGGAATAGACATTCTTGGAACTTAGCAGATCTCCAGAGTGGCTCCTTGGACCTTTGGGCAAGAACCATCATGGTGCAGAAGGTCAAGTGGTAGTCTCTCAAGTTGTTCCTGCACCATCCAACATAGAAAATATGCATATGATGGAAGGATGGTAGGTTCCATCATACCGCATTAATTCACCAGTCTGATTCCTACAAAAACAAGGTAGATCATGAAGGGTGACAGTAGACAACCTCGGTGAGATGCATGCCCTCCAGAGGGTGGCAGATAAGCCCTAAGAAATTTCAGAGACCCACCAAGTCAATGACGTTTTTGAGGGTCCAATGATCAAAGACATACCAGGGACCCGGTGGGGTGGTTCACGCCTGTAATCCCAGCAATTTGGGAGGCCAAAGAGGGCAGATCATTTGAGGCCAGAAGTTTGAGACCAGCCTGACCAACATGGTGAAACACCAACCATCTCTACAAAAAAAAGAAAAAATAGCCAGGTGTGACATAGCCTGTAGTCCTAACTAGTCAAGAGGCTGAGGCATGAGAATCGCTTGAACCTGGAGCTGGAGGTTGCAGTAAGCCAAGATCATGCCATTGCACTCCATCCTGGGTGATAGAAAGAGATTCTGTCTCCAAAAAAAAAAAAAAAGTATATACCAGAACATCCCATCTGTAGGGAAGGACACCTCACATTTCACACTGCATCTCACATTTCACTTTGTCAGCTACACCTCTGTGGGTTCTGGAAGCAGCTATCCCACATTTCAGAATATTGCTGCTATCCATGTACTGAGTGACAGGAGTGTCTTCCATTGAAAGGGGCACCAATCAGGAGAGGTCTCTGCAACTTGACCAGGACCTGGTGAATTCCTCATGACCCAGCAGACACAGGGTCACTGAGGTGGAAAACGACTATCCAGAATTTATGCAGTAAGAAAGTATGCACCATATGCAAATAAACAAAACAACAACAACTCATGGTTTACTTATGGGCCCTGGTAGAGACAGATTTTCCGCCCACGGAATGCCCAGTTACCACCCAGTTACCAACCAGTAGGAGCTTTCCATCATGAACTGGGTTTTGTCAGAGCCACCAAGTCATAAGGTCAGGTAGATCCAGAACTTATCCATTGTAATATGGAAGAATTTTATCTAGAATTGGCATGAGTAGGACCACAGGGAACAGGTAGGCTGCATGAGCTGGTAGCCCAGACCCCTATGACACCCACTACTGATCCAGCAGCACCTCCTTCCTCAGCTAACACCTGCAGAACCCTGGTGACCCCTCTAAGCAGCTGGTGGAGAAAGAAAAAGGCTAATCTTGGTTCTTAGCTCAGTGTGTGAATACAAGCTGCAAACAGACCCCTGCTGTGATATACAGTCCCACAGAGTCATGGCTTTGAAAGACAGTAGTTAGGGAAAAACTCTTCCCCATAGCCGACCTTCAGGTGGTGAATCTGGTAATTTACTCTGTATGGAAAAATAAGTGGGCTGACATAAAAATACATGTAGAGTCATGGGTAGTAGCAAATGGCTTGGCTGGTTGGTCAAGAGCCCTGGAAAAGGAACAGCTGGAAGACTGAAGACAAAGAGACCTGGGAAAGAGAGGATTATGGATGGGTCTATGAGAAGGCACAAGTGGGATGATCCTTGTATTACACAACAATACCATTAGGGAGCATTCATCATGGAAGAAGCAGTAAACAATCAAGTAGAAAGAATGACTCAGCCCGTTGATATGGGACTAATTTCTGTCATTGGTCATTGGGCTTGCACAATGGCCACATGAATGCAGCAAAGACCTGATAGCACAAACATTATGCATGGGCCCAGTACCATGAACCCCTATTCCCTAAGACTAATCTAGCTCCTAGAACCACCAAATATCCAGCTTGCCAGCCACAGCAACCAATGTGTTAATCCCTAATGTGACTTCATACCAAAAGAAGGCTAACCATCCACTTGGGGGCAACTTGATTACGCTGGATCCCTTCCATCTTGGAAAAGGTAGGGATTCAAATTGATAGGAATTCACATACTCTGGATTTGAGTTTGCCTTTCCTGGCCACAAGTCTTTAGCTAGCACTACTATCCAAGAGTTTATACCAATACTATATCCCACACAATGTTGCATTGTAGTTAGGGAAGATGTAAGAGTTGAAATATGACCATTAGAGTGGAAATATGACCACGATACAGCCACACTGGCTCTATCACTTATCCCAACACAAAGGAAACTGCCAACTCGGTAGAGCAATAGAATGGCCCTTTGAAGATTCAGCTCGAGCACCAACTTGGGGATGATATCCTGGAAGAACAGGACATCCTTCTCCAGAACTCAGTGTAAACTCCAAAACAATGAAAATTGTATGTTTGCGCATCCCCAACAGGTGGAATACATGAGGTCAGGATCCAAAGGGTAGAAGCAGGAGCGGCCCCGCTTTCCATCCTTCCCACTGATCCATTTACAGAAGTAGTGCTTAGCATCCTGGTAACGCCAGGTGCTGTGCATCTAGAGGTTCTGAGTCCTGGACAAGGCACTCTTCCACCAGATAACTTGGCAAGAGTCCCATTATATTTTTAGCTACAGTTGTCATCTGTTCACTTAGGATTCTTATGCTGAGAATCTAGCAAGAAAGGAAAGGAGGAGATAGAGTTGTTGTTACATGATGGAGGCAGCCAGCTGATCCACTAGGGTACCCTTTGTCACTGGGGCCCTATCGTGAAAACAGAACGAATGCAACAGCCATGTCGAGAAGGGCATGGTGTCCAGAGCACCATACACTTTAGAGAGGAGGGCTTGGTCACTGCACCAGCTGAGCAGCTCAGACCAATAGAAGTGTCAGCCAAGGATAAGAAGCAAATAATGACATAAGAGTATATAGAGAATCGTGGGGAGTAGCAAATGGCTTGGCACTACAGAAAGCAGAGATGATGAGTAATAGATGTGGCCCAAAGACCAGCTGCAGGGGTGGGATTGTGGTTTGTCCCAGTGACACTCCTCTTATAAGTCTCCCCTGAAGAAAAGAACCAACCAAGATCCTGGAAGAGCTGCTTATAAAATTTATTATATGAAACAAGTAGTTCTACATAACGCAGGGGGCAGACTGTAGTGTTCTCTGTGTGCCACTAATTCCAGCTCCTGAGAGTCTTGGTGGCTGGCAGCTCTTAACTGAGTTCCCTCTTGAAAATTGTCCTTAGCTGAAGAGAACGGCCTTATTCAAGATTACATCTCCTCCCCAGGGGCAGCCACCATCCAATGACTGGTTGATGCACTGGGGATCTGGTGGTTTAAAGCCCCAAACTCCATGGCAGGACATTTCTGCAGAGCCATGCTAGCTCCAGCATGTACCATAGCATTTGTTGAGGCCTCTTCTGCAACTTTATGATGGTGCAACTTCTCCTTATGCCCAGTCTTGCTTTCCTGACTCTTCACAGCTGTTGCTCCTAAAAGCATCCCCCAGGGAACACTCTACACAAATTTCTGAGGCTCGGCATCTGATTTCTTGGAAACCTGACTTAGGATAAATACTTCTTTTAAAAGATGGATCTGTTTGTGTTGCCATATGGACACACACACACACACACACACACACACACATTCCAAAACCCTTCCTGTGTTCTGTTCCTCTGAGGACAAAGACCAAATGTCTTACCTTGGACCTTGGAGTCCTGTTTGGTCTGGCATCCACCAATATATCTCTGCAGCTCCTCTCCCCACACCACTTCCTTCCATGCTCTCTTTCCCACCTTGCACTGGCCTTCTTTGAGTTGCCTGGGTATGACAGGCTTTCTCCTGCCCCAGAGCCTTTGAACATTCTGATTCTTCTGTGTAGAAAGACCTCGTAATCCCTATTCTTTATCCAACCTTCAGACCAAATGTCTTCTTCAGAGAAGCCTTTGATCTTCCCCAGATTTGATCAGATTCTCTGTTATGTGGACTCATAACACTGTGTACTCTCATTCATAGCACTTACGAGTTTGAATTATTTGTTTGTGCCACTGGTGGATTAATGTCTATTTTGCTCACCATTATAGTTCTAGCATTTGTACGATGCCCCACTCCTAGCTGACAATAAATAGCTGTTAAATTAGTGACTAAGATGTTAATTCTCCTAACCCACACTTAAACCCCTCAACACAAAAATACAGCCTTTTTCACCATACTCTGTCTTTTGTGGGTATTCTCCTTGCCTAGTGACTTAAAAGGTAGTTGCAGGGGCTAGGACACAGCAGGACCTCAGTGAACAAGCCCTGAGTTTACATCTTAGGTAATTAACGCATCTATGTTTTCTCCTGTTAGACTGTGAGCTCCTTGAGAGAAGGCGTTCTCTCTTGCCTAAACCTCAAGCCAGGAGCTCAGCGAATGTTTATGGCTTTAAATCTTCAGGAAGTGTGAATGTAAACATCTGGCTATTTTGAAATGTGTAGGTGGTTTGGTTTTTACTTCTTCCAGAGAGTTTGCATCACACAGGCACACAAATTGCTAACATAGGGTGTTAGAGGGCCTAGGGTGCCAATCGGCTCATATTTACTAATCATAGTCTGTGCTCCATAGGACCAAGGAAGGAGTAGCTCTGAGGGAAGTGTGCCCCTGGTATTCACCACTGTGCTAAATTCACAAGTGTGCCAGAGAGGTCTCAGAGCAGGAAAGCCGTCCAGTCACACAAATGCCGCAATGCACTCTGGTATAGGGCTGACAAGCTCAAATGCTTCTTAGGCTGAAGGTGAAAAAGTGAGGGAGGATTTCGCCCAAAGCAGGCAGCAGGGACTTCACACTGGCTAGATGCTGCCATGCAAGATAGGAGCCCTGTGTTGCTAGATATTCTGATTTTTTCAAGAGAATCCAGAACTGGATTGCTGTGGAACTTGCCCAGCTTTATATTTGTCCTCAAGAAAGAAAGAAAGAAAGAGAGAGAGAGAGAGAGAGAGAAAGAAAGAAAGAAAGAAAGAAAGAAAGAAAGAAAGAAAGAAAGAAAGCAAGCAACAAAAGACATTGTGCTTTCTAAACAAAATACACCCAAACCAGAGCCAAGTTCATGGGAAGCTTTGGGTTGAAAGTCAGAATATGCAGTCTCTTCAAACTCACTGCAAGACCAGGCACGTCCCTAGAAAAGGTGTGCCTCAGTTTCCCCATCTGTCAACTGAGTCATTTGGGCCAGATGTTCCAGCCGTCACATTGTGGGTATCCTTCTGGATGTGAGGTAGAAATCCTGCTCCCTGCCTGGCAATTCTCTCACCCCAAAACAAATCATTTTCATTTACAATTTGAAGCCAATGACTAGAAAGGTATTTTGCCAGGATTTCCATTTCTTTCAAGGGCTAATTACAAAAGACAGGGGGGAAAGCTCTCACCATGCTCTCTTTCACATCTCATTACATTTATTCAGCTTTATTACTAACGCTTTTTTCATATAATTTTCACCCTGGGATCTACACTTTTGTGCAGTTACCCCAAGTCAGGGAACCCGCCTTAACTCCAGAGGTCTTCATCACCTCCTCTGGTGTTCTTAGGATTTTAAAGTGACAATCTTTGTGTTCAGAAAAGCTTTCTGAGCCGAGTGTTTTTCAAGAGCATGCTGTCCTGCCCAAGGATGAGGCTGCCATCTAAGGTGGTCCAAGGGACGCCTGGGGACTTGCTCCCACCATCACCAAGTCCCTGTCTCAATCCGGGATGCACAGACGCTCCTGGGGTGGCCTGCGTTTTGGAGGCTGCCCAGGAGGAGCTGGAGGAAATAGATGGCTTCCAGAGTCATCCTACCCCGAATCTGGACTAGAAGCTATCGTGTTCTCCTGAAACTGTCCAGCCCCTTCCACAGATCGTCACACACCTTCTCCAGCACACCACCCCCGGCCACCTCCACGTGTTAGTGGGCAAAGCCAAGGCTCTGATTTTGGAAGCTCGTCTCGGATTGCTTCACATGGATTCAGGAAACAAGTCCCAAAAGAAGCCAAAAGGAAAACTACAGGAAATGTGCACACCACTCACCATGAAATACCAACCCAAAGGACAAACTCGGTAATCCCACCAATGATGTCCCAAACCCGTGATGGCTAGCAGCCGACAAATACCCACAGACCTCAATCCATTTTTATTGTATTCAGGCCGCAGTGTTGTATTTCCTGCCTCCCCTTAGCACCACACATACAGTGTACTTGAAAACAAAAATCTATAATATTGATCCCGCAATGTCACCACAATTATTCTTTTGAAACAGCCATTGAAAACAAATTACATCTGCACTGCCTTTTCATCCGCCCGCTGCGAGTGAGCAATGCTCACTGCGGTCTCCAGCACTGTGGCGTTGGCACTGTGTCACCGCCGACAGGACAGCCCAGGGAAAGGTGGCTGGGGGAGGGGTGCTGAGAATGAAAACCAGAGCGAAGGGCCGATTTAGGAGGGCACAGGGTCTCTGCCTGGCCAGGCAGCTCAGGAGGGGTCTGGATCCAGGATGGCTGCCAACTCGGCCAATCTGAGAAATTCTAGGTCTTCATATAGGGCTACTGTCAGGGCACAAGGACTCCCCAGTAGACCAAATGCGGTAGTTGGGATGATTAAATCAACAAAGATTTAGCCAAGGCCTTTCGGATACTCGCTTTAAAATCTAATGACAGTAAGTGTTAATTGAAGCAACATGGTCGTCATCTGAGAGCTCGTAATTCTACCGACAAATTAAACCTCCTTAAATAGACCATTGAGCTCAAAGCAGGAGAGATGCCCATGGTCCTAGCTGTCTGCCACCCCCAATTCCAACTGACTTCAAGGTGACCCTCCTGAAGAAGGCCATGTTGTCCTTTTCTTCCAGCAAGCTGCATCTCCAGAGCATCCAGAGGTAGCAGAGACCTCACCAGTCGCCTGCCATCCTGCCACAGAGCTGAGGATTGGCACAAATGTGGTGCCCCAGCCCCCAGCAAGATCCCTGATCCCAGCTGTAACACACCAGCCAGTTGCCCTGAGAATGTCTGTGGTTGGGGGCCTGCTTGTTTGTTTTAGATTGTCATACTTGGAAAAATTCTCTCTGTGCAATAATTAAATTCCATGCCACCGAGTGGTGGGCAAAGGGAAATTCTTCTGTTAAGGTTTGACCACACAAGTCACAGCGGTGGCTCTAGCAGCCGGGAAGTGATAACTTTGGAGCATTAAAAAAACCAATAGCCTTGTTGACATGGACATGGGAACCTAACCCCTGAAGCCTCCTGGTATGACGCATTGATTTTCCTGTCCGTGTACAGTTCTAAAGCCATCCATTCTGTATGGTCAGGACTCAAAGGGCCAGAGAGAGGGAAAAAATCTGTTCTTGCCACTGTACCTCCAGGCAAAGTTGAGAAATAAATTCTACATTTTGAGAGATGATTTGTTCAAGCCATGTTTAAGAGAATATGATTGCATTAAAAAAGGGAAAAAATATTTTGTTACCCTGACCCCCGTAACCTGTAGCCACTGATCCTCATGCAAAATCTAGATGCCATGGACAGCACAGTGTAGAGGGAGGATGGTGGTGGAAGGGCTGAAGAGGGTGTCAGGAACTGGGGCGCTTTTTTTATAATTCTCCAAATAATATCACCAAGCTGCCGGATAATTTCTCAGATCATCCTAGCATGTCCACCTGTCATTGCTCCGACCCTCTGCTACTGTTGTTTTGCAAGAATGCTGCTCCTTTTTGTTCAAGGGTCCCTTGAGAAATTGCCACATTCCCTGCTTGCTTTCCAAGCCTCTCTTTTTTGCAGCTAAAACAGGCCAGGCAGCTCACTCTTCAGGGTCTGCCTGAGAGGCACCCCGACCTGCTGTCCCCGTGCCATGGCAGCCAGGCAGGACAAGGCTCCCCAGAGAGCCTTCCAGCCCCTCCTCCCTTCTACTGTGCACCCTGGAGTCCTCATTCAACATGTCTCTATGTGACCAAAACCCGTCCCTGTTGTCAGTGTTGATGGGGAGAGGGACGCTGAGTGAAGGAGAGAGAGAGAGCCCAGGCTATGGGGAAATTTGCTGAGACACCGCAGGGGATTCCGTGTGCGGTTGGCTTCGCATGTTCAGTACTTTTTGAGTGTTTAGCTATTTTCGTTCCAAATAAAGAAACCTTCAGTGCCGGTCAGGAGGTAGAGCTCACAGAAGTAGAAGACTACTGTTTGAGCTGCAAATTTGCAGTGTCGTTCTGCAAAGTATTACATACATCATTTCCTGGTGCAGAGGAATATTGAGCTATTTCAGTGAAGCCAAAAAGGAAAGACCAAAATCATGCAATTTTCCTGACCTAGACAGAACTACGGACGGAATACAGAAATAGCAAATGCTAAAATGAATGTTCTTACAAGATCTGTCTATATAAACATAGAATCCACATATCCCAAGTGTATGCAATGTGAACTCAATATCAGCATGCATGCACACTAGTTAAAGTCATAAACCCAGTCACACAAAACATTCCTACCAGATGATTCCGTCTTGCCAGACCTATAGGAGTATTCCTAAATTAGGTTGGTGTGAATGTGTTTGTATATTTATTATTAAAATACTTACTGTTCTGCCTTTTGAAGTAGATGGACAAATGATTTAGGAGTGGAAATAGACTAGAAACAAAATTAATGCAAATAATGTGTTGATTTTTTTTTTAGCTTGATTAGCCAAGCCAATGGAAAATTCTAGAAAACGTATACAATTATTTTAACTGTCACAGGCTGGCAATTGTAATTGACATGATTTGTACGAGATGCAGTGTAATAACTGAATATATTAAAAAAAAATCTCATGCCTTGATTACCAGGAGAACATTACTAGTGCCACAATATTATTAACAACACAATTATCGTGGCATCCCCAGGATACGCTCTTAGCACTTCAATGCATTAGTGAACCTTTGCTAACGAAGAAAAAATTAAAGTACAGCAAATTTCAAAGCACCAGTTGTACCCAATATCATTAAAAATTTATAAAACTTCCCCTGAACATGACAAGTGTTTGGTTTAAATGAAGATCAGCCACAAGGAGAAAGCAGAAATCTTGTTATTCTTTGTCTCCTTTCTTAGCCTCCCTCTCTCCCTCTCTCTTTCCCCCAAACCTCCCCCAACCAGCACCACCTCAATCCAGCTGAAATATGTAACCATTACAGAGTGACAGCTTGACACACAATGACCCGTCAGAACATTCATCTCGCAATGTTTTATTTTAGTGAGGAGCCAAACTGCAGAAAAAATAAGCAAGTTGTTTCAAGGCTTGGAAGGAGATCAAACATTTCTGGCATCCCCACTTACCAGACCTTTGATTTACAATGGACTTGTCAGAGCCCGATTAGACAGTGTGTGCTTAAAAACCTACAGAGGCTCCTCCATGCCCCAGCCCACCACCATTTCCCCCACCAACAGCATGCCTTTGTTCCCCGGAACCAGCAAGCCAGGCTAAACAGAGACTTTGCACCCTTGCAAGAGGACCAGGGACCACGTAAAAGCCAAATAGGCTGCAATTAAATTCTTCTTGCCAAGGTGAAAAAAGAAAGAGAGGGTCAGAGATGTGGGGGAGATAGGCACAGAGAGAGGCAAGAGAAAGGAGAGAAAAAGAGAGGATGAGAGGAGAGAAAAGGGATGAAGGGAGAGGAGAAGGTACAAGCTGAGTTCCTTCTGCTAGTCTCTTTACCTCTCCTTCCAAGTCAAAAGTTATCATCTTCCCCAGAAAAAAAAAAATACCCTGCCATTCCTACCACCAGTGAGCTTTCTCAACCTTATTCAAATGAGAACACTCAGCTTACAAAAAAAATGAATTGGACCAAAAGTGCAGGTGTTTAAAATATGTTCACAGTATTACGATTTTTGCTAGTAATTACAACTATGAAAATGGCTGGAAATATATTGTTTCAATTTGTATGGAGAACAATTGCAGGGAGAGAGAGAGCAGTGTGATCTGTGCCTGGCATTGGAATGTATAATTCCTTAACCCTATATGGCAGCATGGGGCTTGCTGGAGCAAATTATGAATACATGTGTTTGGAGAGTCTGAATAGTAAATTTGGGTTTTGCACATCCGTAACAATGCAATCTGACATGTGTGATTTATGGAATATTAAGTTAATACAGTATTATGAAATTAGCTTAATGTACTAAAGCTGTAATTTTAAAGTGAAAAACAATGCAACCAGACGTAAACAATATCAACATTAGCATTTTGTGAAAGCTGAAACCAACTCACTCAAAATGTGTCTGGAGAGTCATGGAGTTACCTCGCCCAACCAGGCCCAAGTTGTTGAAAGTTTCAGACACCAGAATAAAATTCCCTACTCAGTAGGTACAGCTGCTTTCTCTCCACCCAAAGCCTGCTGTGCCCGCTGCAATATTATTAACCACACCACCCCCACCCCTTGGGGGAAATCATCAGAAATTATTCTGAGCTCTTCAGACTAGAGGAACTGGTGATAACTCTGCAGGCTGAGCTCAAAGGGCCTCCCTCCTGGCACTGCCTGCCTCACCCACAATAACCCTGGAGTTGAACTCTGAGGAGAAAGAGCTTGGTGCCAGATGCAATCCCAGGAACTCAGGGTTTCAAGCCTGCAATGAAAGGAACTCCAAGGCCAAGCAAACCGTGTCGATGCAAAACAGCAAATCTAGCAGCGTAGTCCTAAGACTCCTCAGAGGGGAGGCCTATCAAAGCCACAGAGACTTACGACATAAAAGAGAACTAGAAACCTTTGGGCTACATCAGGATAAGCCATCCTGAAGCGCAGTGTGGCTGCCTGCGGGCCAGCCCAAGATGACAGAAGCCGGTGAGCATGCACACAGTGGGCTTCCCCTGGGCTCTGCTATCAAGGACTACAGGCCAAGGGGATGGATTTGGGCCAGATGAAGGTTCCCACTGTCCCCTAACCCTCTCCCCAATCCCATTTCACCTCTCATCTCCCAAGGACAGAGGATTTATTGGAACAGTGCCTCCACCCCAGACAGATGTCTGAAACTCCAGGACAGAAGGGAATGTTATGGTGCTTGAACAGTGTGAAGAACCCATTAGAAAATATTTCTGTGGCTGTCTTTGCTTTCAATCGAGATTTCTAGAAATGTCATAGATTTAAATGAGTGGATATGTCTGGAACCCAAACATGGCCACCCTTGGGCGCCATTTTCCTTCCCTGACCCAAGCACGCTACCCCTTGGAGAGCAACAGGGTTGTAACCCAAACACAGATCTCCGCAGATCCTTGAGGAAATAAGATTAAAGCACTGTTCCTGGGTTCCATTGGACATAAGGGCCTGGTCATCACAGTTTACTCAGATTCCCAAGACTTAGGATTAAATAAAGACCTCTAGGAGCAGAGAGGCAAAACCATACATATTGGTTCCTGCCATACTGTTGAATATTAAGCTTATTTGATGAAAGACAGGATTCCTGTCTGGGACCAAAACCAGATTCATTTCTCTAGGAAGATATCTCATATGAAATACCTTATGGACTTCCTTGGCAAAGGTCAGACCCCAAATCCCATGCTGTGGTGACCTCCACTTCAGAGAAGGCCCAGTGCATATACACACTGATAAACACTGATGTTCGAGTAAGTATATCCACAGTAGATTTTTACAGCATTTTCTTTTTAAGATTCCCTGTGTATGGCTTAATGTGGTAATCAGGATTATTTCATTTATCTAGCATGTCACAGTGCCTTCCGATACCCATGGTAAAAATAAGAGCATTCTATTTAAAATAAAGGAAAAGTATATGTCAAAGTTAGAGATGAAACAGTTGCCGGAGTCCACACTGGAGAAAATCAATTCACAAATCTTGCAGCGAGGTTCTGTGCCTCTCCTGCCTTGCAAAGGCGCCCGGCTGTTTTCTGCTGTTTATTGGGTTTTGTTTTTAAGATGCCCTGCATTTATTACAGGAGCTAGAGAACCGAGAGCTGAAAGCCAATACTAATGTTTTAATTCCATCAAGTATGTTTCAATTCCTATTTTGCATTTTGCATTAGGCACCCGGACTCAGTCAATACTTCACAGCACCGTGGCTTGCAGCCGGGCACAGGGGCTTCACCTAAGCTGACAAATGATTATGCTTCACAACGTGAGGATAAACAGGGCTTAGAGTCAGAAGCCTGCTCATTGCTCTTTCCTGCTACAAAGAACAAATACATTGTCTAGTCACAATATGTTTATTTAAAGAGACCACCGTGTAAGTTGCTTCTTCATGTGACTTCCTTTTCAGGAAGCCACCTTTCTTCCTCCAAAATTATTAATCTCCAGAAATAACGTAATCCTCCACGGGACAGTGAGATGTTCTACCTCAGTGTTACAACCCAGGAAATGGAGATATAGATGGTTAGTGTCCTACCACCTCTGTGAGTCCTCACTCCAGTCCAAGGAGTTAGTCAACTCTCTCTTTTCTCAGCTGAAGAATGACACTGTGGGCAGCTTTCTTGATTCTGAAAGATAAAGATGCTACAAACTTAAAAAAATAAAATAAAATAAGTATACGTCTGCTCCAAGCTCAAATTGCTATTTTTGGTCCCCTCCTTAAACCAGGAAATGTTCGGTATCTTAGCCTCTATTTTCTTCTGCATTTATAAATCCAAATATTTTAACTAGAAAAAAGGGGGTGGGTAGTAACAAACTGTGACACAAAGGGTCATCATTAAAGGTCCTCTAAATTCAAACTAATATAACTTTTAAAAAATTACACAAATAAACTCAATAAAAACTATACACAATACACAAATAAAAAGTGTGGGGATGGGGGTGTGTGTGTGCACGGGGGCGTGCATGAAACAGATGGGCTTCTCGAATTCTCTTTATTCTAATAAGACTTATGAAATAAAATCAGAATAGATGCTTTATCTCTAAAAAGCAGTTTTTTGATAAACCTCAAAATCAGTCCTCATGTTCCTACTTGCGTCACACAGTATCAGACCAGACCTTGCTAATTTCTCTGGAGGAGTCAATGATTCAACTCCAGGACTGACAGTTGTATAAGTAGAATCTTTCTGAAAATCTGCCTCTCGATTGCAGTCACAGGAGTAAACTGGTTTACTTGTTCTAAGAACAGTGGAGCAACATCTGTAGCTCAGAGGTGAGAAGCGATGGAAAGAAAAATACCCTAAGATGGGCTAAATGTCCCCAGACCCGAACCTTAAGGCCTTTCTCTCCCGGCAGGTACATGGCCCCACTCTCGCCCCACTTAGCAAATTATGTATAAATGAATTACCTTCCTGGGCTGGTTCCCTCTGAATTACTCCTTGGCTTCCGAGTGGTTTTCCATCAGGACGAACCTTTTCCTCTCCCTTATGCACCAGCAAACATACTGATACAATTTAAAGGTCATGTTCTTTTCAAACTGACAGAGCCCTCCAAAGTTTTGACGAGAGGCCCTCCAAACCTCACACCCTACAGGCGGAAAGGAATTAAGTAAAGCATCACTTGCTGGAGGCTCAATCATGTGAACTGATTAGAAAACGCATCCATGGAGAGGGGGGCTTCTCGAGGTGACTGGCTGCTCATCCCGAAAGGAGATGTCACACCGCGAGGCAGAGTCCCTGCCACTGGGGGTACCCCAGGAGGGTCAATGAAGATATAATTACTTTCCCACAAGAAGTCTCTTCTTTTCCCAGTCCCCAGTGGATGTCACTTAATTAGCCTCACCTTTTTTATTTGATGATAGTCCACCTTTCCCCCCACACCCCAAGACTGAATTAATACTCTCATTTCTTAAGCTTAGAAGGACTTTTACTTGATAACTACGGAAGCACCGAGAGGATGGATTCTGCATAAATGTGCGTTGTGTGTAGACATTGACATGTTTATTTACAGGTGTATTTGTATTACCAGGAGGATAGACAGTTCGTGGTGTCTTTTTCTTTTTCTTTTTTCTATTTGTTTTCTGTCTTTGGGACAAAAAGAGGATGACTGAAATGGCACCATGTTGTTGATGGCATGAGCAGATGCTGCCTTCTGGGAATCCAACCATGGCATTGGACATTCTTCTGATATCATTATTATTATTATTATTTGACATTTTTGCTTTGATTACTTTGTTCACCTATAAACTGCCAAGGTTCACCTGAGATGTGACACTTGCTTGAAGGTCCGAGAATCACCAGATGCTCTGTCTTAAACTGTGTACATGCAATGACATTACCTGTCACAGAAAAGGGAACCTTGATGAAAACCCCAGACAGAAATGCAATGGGTGGCTCACACACCCCCTAACCCTGCTGCAGAGTTCCAGGCAAGGCCCTTTGTCTCGGGTTCTCCTTCCTGCCTGGCTTCTCCTGATTGATCTGAGCATCCCTCCTCAAGAGAAGCCCTCTGTAACTCTAGGATTTTTCTTTGGGCTGAAAAAAATGATGCTACCTCAAAACACTTATACACCAAGAACTGAAATAATTTAGCCCATGGAAAATAAAATAAAATCCTTGTTTTGTCATGATTTCACATGCATCCTTAAAGTCAGCCCAGGGCTTGTTAAGTTTTTACTGGAATGACTTTGCTTTGAAACTTCCCTCCTGCTTTAATTGATGGATGCACACAAGACCACAGCCTTGGTTGGCCCTGTCATGGAAAGCTAGGGCTGTGATCCTGGAATTCAGTCATCAAGTAGTTTTTTGGCATTGTTCTTCTGTTGACTTCGCCTCTCCCTGTATCACACCAGTTGTCTTTCCAAAAGGAAGTGTCCCTTTCCTTCCCTCTGCAAAAGACACAAGCTGCTCTCACCCACTTCCTCCAGCCATCGGCACCTCTGTTTTCAGACCAGCCCTCATGACTCCAGTCAGAGGTGCACAGCAGTTCCTGCCAGCCCTTCCTCCCAGCCTCCTTCCTACAGATGCCGCCATGACTGTCACACCTTTAAGGTCTGTGTGTCCTGTGAATACAGGTCTAACTTGCGGGACACAGAGAGGACTTCGTAGAGCAGGTGGTCCTTAAGTTCAAAATCTGAATTAAGGCATGTACAGCAGCACAGTCATGGGAACCTTGTTCAGAAACCATAAAAAATCCATGGATGTTCTCGTGGAGACCACACTTCATGCTGTTAAAACTTGACCATCCAAATATTTCCTATCACACCTTTGCGTGGTCTTATTGTGTGAGTGGAGGAGTGGGGGCAAGGCAGTCAATTAAATGTGGATCAAATAATCAATCACCATTGACTGGGCACCTTTTGTTGTCCAGCACTCTAGCTATTGGCTGGAAATGCTAAAATAAGATCCTGTCCCGCTCTCAAGGAGTTCTCCATGTGACCAATAGAGAGCCACCTAAACAAACCATTAATTGAGTGCTCCTCCTGGACCTGCCACAGCTTAATAGAAATTGACAAGGACCCCATGAGAATCTCGAGGAAAAGCAGCAAAGATTTTGGCCCCTCTATTTTAACTGGGTCTCTTTTTTAAGTGACTGCTGCACTGAGTCACTAATTCAGTAGAACACTGTGACAAATGCTAGGACCAACGCAATCCAGACCTAGACCTCTATCTGCTTTCCTCCTAGAAAGAGGAGTTTCACCTTAAAGCAGGAGGGAAGGTGTTTCACACAAGTGGGCTCTTTGCAAACTTGCTAAATCAGTCTTCCTCCATTTCTGGAGGAAAAAAATCTGCACGGCTGCTCACAAATGCCAGAAAGGGAAAGAATCCAAGACCTTGAAATAGCTGAGGCTCTTTCCTTCATTTAAAACTTTTGTTCCTGGAAGAAGTTGAAGGATGTTTTATAAATGTTTTAAATGCATCGTTCAAAGGCAAAGCTCCTTCCTTCTCTGGGGAGGTGACCCTTCTGTTCTCTCTGCTGATGTCAGGCCTGAGCTGTGACCTAGAGGGACAGCAGGGCTGGTGACGTCTTTTTACCTCCACACCCACGAAACGGCGCTCTGTCAACTGGGGGAAGAGGAACAGGGCTGTGGTTGTTTAAGGGGTCTTAAGAAGACAAACCCAGGCCACAGACTTTCTACGTTTTAAACCTTTCACTGCACTTTTCCTTATTGTCCACATCTGCCTTTTAAAATACTTTTCATGGAAATTTTATCTAGCTGTTTTCATGACAGGCAAACCCACCGTGCAACAGCCGAATCTGAACTAAGCATTTGAGGAAAAACGTTCTCAGTTGTGTCAACGGAGAAATGATGAAATGAACACCAGATCATGTTAGTACAGCCCGTCTGTCTGACCGACACTGACAGCCCCATCTCTTGAACACTTAATGTGTACAAGGCCTGTTTAAGCCAAGAGGAAAGAACTCACAGGGGTAGACCCGGCCTTGAAAGGGGTTTCACTGAGTGGGGCTACACTGGGGATGTGTCTGTACCTTGGACAACGCTTGGCTGTGGCTCTGACACCCAGCATGTTTCCTGTGACCAAGCAAAGTGCTAGGGGCTGTTTATTTCACCTGCATGCAGATAGCCCACCCGGACACCACCCCAGAAGGATGAGCACACGCTGAGACCAGCCATGTCTAGAGGCCAACAGGAAAGGGTCATCAGAAACCCACTGTTCTGGTGCTTCAGGATAAATCTTGCCTATTTCTTCAAAGATAGAGCATCATCGAACTGGATGATATTTTCTTCTCCTTTGCAAAAGCAATAAAAGCTGCCGGTCTGGGCTGTGTATCCTGCCTGTGCTGCTAACAAGACACAT
This sequence comes from Pan paniscus, assembly GCF_029289425.2. Classification (NCBI taxonomy): domain Eukaryota; kingdom Metazoa; phylum Chordata; class Mammalia; order Primates; family Hominidae; genus Pan; species Pan paniscus. The sequence goes on from NC_073269.2 coordinate 37,943,055, forward strand.
TCCTTTTTGTTCATGGCGAGTCATATAAGTTTCTGTCTTATGTCACAATTTCTGACAAGTGCTTGAGCACAAAAACAGTATCTTGGCACCAAGAAAATGACCATCACTTAAAAAGATGAAACTCCCAAGGACACCAAAAGGGTAAGATTTCATGGGAGATATGCAATTGGAAAGCCAGCCCCTCCCATGTCCGGAAGACCATCCCTACAAATCATGTCAGAATCATTCTGCTCTTATCAAACTTCAAGGCAGCCACTGCTGCAAAACTTCCCTGGTTCAAACCAACCACTTGGCCCAGAGTTGATGTTTAACACTTCTACACATCTCATGGTTAGCTTATTGGGAAAGCCTGACTTGGTACAGCCCTGTTCTTTTTTCCACTTTTTAATTATTCTAATTCCTTGTTTTTCTTCTAGGTCCCTTAGAAGACTGATTTCTCAGCCAAGCGTGGTGGCTCATGCCTGTAATCTCAGCACTTTTGGGAGGCTGAGGTGGGTGGATCATCTGAGGTCAGGAGTTCGAGACCAGCCTGGCCAATATGGTGAAATCCTGTCTCTACTAAAAATACAAAAAATTAGCCAGGTGCGCTGGCACGCTCCTGTCATCCCAGCTACTGGGGAGGCTGAGGCAGGAGAATCGCTTGAGCCTGGGAGGTGGAGGTTACAGTGAGCCAAGATCACACCATTGTACTCCAGCCTGGCCAACAAGAGCAAAACTCCGTCTCAAAAAAAAAAAAAAGAAAGAAAAGAAAACTGATTTCTCAGTTCAGGCTATCTCTTCTCTCTGTTTGTAGCACAAAAGACTTATGCCTCTGAAGGACGTTGTAGAGAGAATATTGCGATGGGAAACATACAACTTTGAATTTCATTACATCACAAACTTCCTTCTCAAAAATATAACACCAATTAGTTTAATAAAACATGGCATCTACGGACATACTTATCATGCAGAGGTGCAATAAGAAACAATCATATTAACTGAAAACCATGGCTTATTTATGTATTAAAGTATATTATGTACATCTGCACCCAAGGCCTCTCCGACTCATTGCCAGATGGAAATGGGGAACATGGTGCCAGCCTTCACCCTACACTGGGAAGTTCTTTTCCCTGGGCGAATGTATCCCTTCTGCCTACCTGCTCACATTCCAGGACTCCTGCCAGTTTACATACACCCATCTGGACTTAGTGACAACATGAAATCCAGGCTGGGGTATAGCAGAGCCCTCCCTGCTCTGTTCCTGGCCTTTGCATTTTCGAGGGTGCTGGGAACTTATCAGTCTAAAATCTATGATGATTTTATCATAGTCACTAGAAGGATCCAAGAGGAAGTGAAAGCTGAAAGGAAAGCATAAGTAAAATTCTCACTCTAACACCTGACCCAGAAAGCCCTTGGGTTTTGAGGGGTGAGCATGAGGGGGTTGCTGGTTCACCTAAGACCCTCTCCATTCACCATCATGTCCCTCGGTCTCCCCCGATGGAGCTGTTTCTGAGTCTTACAAGGCAAATATTAATTTGGAAGTCAAGGTCCTATTTGCAAAAGAACAGACAGACATTCTGAGATCAAGTTCAGACTTAATATACTGAGTCTTGGTGGTGTTGTCTGCTGACAGGATACACTGTCTTTAATATCTCTGCTTAAAATATTACCAACAGGCCGGGCATGGAGGCATGGAGTTTGAGACCAGCCCTGAGCAACATGGGGAAACCCCACCTTTACCATAAATTTAAAAAAAAATTTGGACAGGCATGGTGGCATGCACCTGTAGTCCCAGCTACTCGGGAGGCTGAGATGGGAGGATCGCTTGAGCCTGAGAGGTTGAGGCTACAATGAGCCAAGATTGTGCCAATGCAGTCCAGCCTGAGTGACAGAGTGAGACCCTATCTCAAATATATATATATATATATATTCCAACAACTTAAATAAATAAGACCTATTTGCTAGCACAACAGGGTGACAATAGTAAAAAATAATTATTTGTTGAAAAATAACTAAGAGTATAATCTAATTGTCTGAAACACAAAGGATAAATACTTGAGGGGATAGATACCATATTTACCCAGATGTATTACACATAGCATGCCTGTATCAAAATATTTCATGTACCCCATAAATACATACACCTACTATGTATCCACAAACATTAAAAACTGAAAAAAATTAAATTAAAAAATTTACCAACAATCAGATTAGGTCATCTTCTGCTCTGGCTGAGCTATACCCAAGATAGATAAAACTTCAAGGCTTCAGAGATTCAGGAAATGCAGGCAGCTTTGTGGAGAGGCAGGGCCGTGTCACCCAACCATGCCTACTAATCAAGAGCCCTGGCTCCCACCAGCCCATCCTCCCTGTTCCACTGCAACACCTAACTCAGAAGACATGGCCCACTAAGCTGGGCAAAACCTAGGTGCACATCTGCACCCAGGCCTCTCCCACCCGTCGCCAGATGAACACAGGGCACACGGAGCTGGTCTTCACCCTACACTGGGAAGTTCTGTATCCCTGGAGGAATACATCCCTCCTGCCTTCCTGCTCACGTTCCAGGACCCCTGCCAGTTTACACACACCCAGCTGGACGCAGTGATGACAGAAAATTCAGGCTGGGCTGCGGCAGAGCCCTCCTACTCTGTTCCTGCAGGGGAACATGGCATAGACCCCACAACGAGCAGAGCCAGCTTCCAGCCTGCACAGACTCCAAGCCTTTTATAAAATCAAAATGAGGCTCCCTTAAATAAGGGAAGCAAGGGAGGGGATTTCAGCTCTTCCTTTCCCAGAGGGCTGGAGCCGATGGCCTCGATGACAGCCTAGGCATTCAGTTGGCTTCGCCTGGAGGAAGAAGGAGGCAAACATGCCTGAATGATTCTCCCCAGGAAAGGGAGAGAGTAGGACAACTTGGGGAAAAAACGTTCCTGCAGGGCTGCAAAAATCAGGGAGAGGTGGCAGGGCAAGGAGACAGGCGTATGTATGTCTGTGTCTTTCAGCTAGGCAGCTCAATCTCAGGTTATTTTATTTGACAAATAAAACTAAACTGCATATTTATGGACTAATGATGTGAGATATTGCTCTTTTATTCATATCCACTGCTGTTTAAAGACCAACTGTAAATATTCCTGGGACTTTTTGCAAGTTGGTGTGACTTAGGTAGGCAGCCCAGAGCACAACCTTGCAGCCCCATTGACAATAGTGGCACTGCCTCAAGGTCAAGGTCAAGATCAGGACGTCACCTCCTTTAGCAAAGTCAGCTACTCATTGGGAGCATTTCCTCTCAAAAGCCACAGATTCACGTATCCTTTCAGCAACACTCATGCCTGGTTCTGTGCTGGCCTGGGGCTTTCAGAGCCATCTGGAGGATGCTGGGCCCTAGTCCTGCTGGTCAAACACCATGAGGCGTCAGTGTTGGGGGCAGGATATGATGGAGTGTGATGACCCTACCCCCAGAACAGGGATAACTCCCCACTCCTCTGTCCTTCACCATGGGCCAGTAAGAAGCCATCATGCAGAAGGGCAGTTTGTTGGTTGAAGGCATACAGTGGCAAACATAATGTGTTCTCTGTCATTTGATTTAACCACTCCTGCCATCAAAAATAGGACAGGGAGAAGGAAGCCAGGTCACTTTGTCTTTGGAGGAAATAAAGAGTTCTGGGAAATAGTAAGACAGGTTACAGGGAGGGTCTCCATGGGTCCATGCATCTTGCCCAGAGGACAGTGGGCTGGTGGGTGGGAGTGGGCAGAGGAGAAGGCCGACCCTCAAACCCAGCAGAGTCAAGGCAGCTACTAGGAGGGCACAGTGTTCTCAGACTTCAAGGGTTGCTAAAGGTGCTGCCTCCCAGCTCTCTGCAGGCCTGGGTGGTCAGAGCAGGCTGTGAGCTCAGAACAGGTAGGGCCAGCAAAATAAATGCTGCATGGTTGACCCCAGTGCCACCTTTATGGGCTGGAGCTGACACTGGGGGGTCCCTACTGAGGACAAGCTCAGTTTAGGGGAAATCCTAGCCAGACAACCACCTGGTAAATAGGAATAGCCCTTATGTGGGCTTAGAGAAGACACAGATGAGTATCATTCAAATGGAACCTCTCCCCTGCTGAAATCCCACCAAGGCTAAGGGCCTGCTCAGGGAGTCAGGCATATGTTGGTGGGGACAGAGGGCTTCATAAAGCATTAATCTGTAAGAAGCTGCCTTCACAGCAGCTCCTGCTCAAGCATTAATTCATTTTTACTTCCCGTGGTGATAAAGGCACACCTCACCATTGGCTTTTCTAATGACAGATGTGGTCCCACGGCCCTGCTGTGGTCCTCAAAGATTTGGTGCCCACAGCCAGGGATATTGCTCCCGCCTCTAGCCTTCTCCCTTTGCACACCAGTCTGAGTCATCTCTTACCCGGCTGCTCACCCAAAACTAAAAATAACTGGGCAAATGCCTAAAACTGCTCCCACCCTAACCCAGGGCTCCTCCAAAGATCTAGAAGAAAGGTAGGAAGCCCAGCTTTGGCCTCCATCTCCCAAGAGCACTCCACCAGCCTGCTGCTGGCTTAGAGGAAGACACCTGAGTACATTCCATGCACCAAGTACTGAGGGGCTACAGAGACGGACATAGCATGGCCTCGGAACTCAGAAACACCACGCAAAGCCACAGAAGTGCTACAAAGAGGGTGTTTTATCCAACAGAGTCCCGTGAGAGAGAAATGGATCCTGCCAGGGAAACTGAGAAGGCTTCATGCAAGAGGAGGTATTTCAGAGGAGCAAAACGTCAGTAGACAAAGAACAAGGAGGGTTTCTCAGGGAGCGGAGCTGTGCGAGCCAAGCTGCAGGCACAGAAGGAAGCTGCAGTCTGTGAACTCTCCATGAGAGACTGGGGTGAGAATAAAATCCAGTGCAGCTCCAGGTGGAAGACCCTGCCTGGCCCAGCTCTGCTGGCCTCCCAGACTCATTTTCAACCATGGGCCTCTGTGTCCTCTAAGCTTCTCTCAAGCTTCCTCCTCTCACCTTAGGGCCTTTGCAGATGCTCCCACTCTCAGCAGTCCTCCCGCTCCGGGCCTTCCCTTGGTCGGCTCCCCCGGACTTTCAACATTCAACTCAAAGACCTCAGTAGAGCTGACCATCATGTTCATCTGAGGGATTTTCTTCATAACACTTCCTGCTCTCTGAAATTATCTTGTGTTTGTTTGCATGGTCAGCATCTTCCCTAAAGTATATAACCTCCGTGAAAGATACCTTGCCTGTTTTGTTCAGAATCTTCAGAGGCTGGGACAATGTCCACTCACAGGAAACCCTCAGTGGCCATCTAAATACCTGATGAGTGCATGAGGGCAGGAGGGAGTGAAGGAGGGAAGGAAGGAATGGCTAACATAAGGTCCGTCAAGGGGCAGGGAGGGAAAACAGAAGCAAAGGCAAATGAGCCTCTTTGTGGACTTGGTGCTGGGCACTGGAATTTGTAACTGCATGGCCTCTCTGGGAGTTTGTAAAAGCAGTCTGAGAAACTCAGGTAGGTGGAAACTGGCCAGGGCAAAGCTGATGGGCTCTGTGCAGAAATCACTGATCAGCCAGGCATGGTGGCTCACGGCTGTAATCCCAGCACTTTGAGAAGCCAAGGGGGGAGGGTCACTTAAGGTCAGGCATTAAATACCAGCATGGCCAACATGGTAAAACACCATCTCTACTAAAAATACAAAAATTAGCCAAGCGTGGTGGCATGTGCCTGTAATCCCAGCTACTCGAGAGGTTGAGGTAGGAGAATCACTTGAACCTGGGAGGTGGAGGTTGCAGTGAGTCAAGATCACGCCACTGCACTCCAGCCTGGGCAATGGAGTGACTCCATCTCAAAACAAAAAAAAGAAAGAAAAGAAACCACTGATAATTTTCCACTTTGGGATGGGGTAAGCCACAGTAGTTGAGGCTTTCTGACCTACACAGAGAGGCCACTGAGATTCTGGAGCCGGGCAGCTGATGAAGATGAAAAGAAATTTGCTCTCTGTGTCAGTCGATTTGCATTGTTATAAAGGAATACCTGAGGCTGGATAATCTATAAAGAAAAGAGGTTTATTTGTCTTATGGTTCTGCAAGCTACTCAAGCACAGCACCAGCATCTGCTCAGCTTCTTCTGGGGAGGCCTCAGGAAGTTTTCCTCGTGGCAGAAGGCAAGGGGGGAGCTGGCGTGTCACGTAGGGAGAGAGGGAGCAAGACAGCAAGGAGGAGATGCCAGTTTCTTTAACAACCAGATCTCCCATGAACTCATTTACTGCAGGGTGGGCACCAAGCCATTCATGAGGAATCCACCCCCCCATGACCCAAACACCCTCCACCAGGCCCCACCTCCAACACTGGAGATCACATTCTGACATGAGATTTGGAGGGAAAAAACATCCAAGCCATATCAACCTCACTCCAACACAAGTGCTTGCAGGATGCTCTACCTAGCATTCCTATGGGAGTCTTCTCCAGGCCTCCAGGTGCCAGATCCTTCTGGAAAACAGGCTCTGGAAAGAGGCTGTGTTGGCTTCCCAGAGCAGGCTGCAGCACAGCCCAGCCACGGCACCAACCCCACTGCACGTGGGAAGTGCTAGTTCCCAGCGTGACCCAGCTCAGACTCACAGCCCCATCAGAACTGGCACACACCCCAAATCCATGTGAGAACCCAGTGATAGATTCCCCAGTTCATATGAGAGCTTCCAGTAGACTCTGGAAAGTCCGGGCCCTCCAGAGAAGGGTGATGTCAAGGATGCAGAGGAGGACACAGGGAGAGAAGCCACAGGTCTGTGTTCAAGCTACTGAGGACCCAGGGGGCAAGAGAGAGGTTCCCTTGTGCCTTAGGAGTGAGAATTTCCAGGCCACCTGTGGATGAGTTCACAGCTTACAGGAATTCCTGTTGGGTAAAGAGTCTGCAATTACTCACACTTCTCAGCCACTCTGAGGAACTTTTAACCACAAGATCTTTGAGTTTGAGTTTAAACACTTTCAAGCTTTTTTGCAATGTTGGGCAAGACAGAACCTTCCAATGACCTACTGTCTTAATCTGAAAATACTGAGGCTGTCACCTTTTTATGTCTTTGGACTGTTGAGGAATGAATGAGGACAGTGTGCACCTATACCAGGGGCTCAGAAATTCTTGACCCCCAGTCTGTGGTCATTGAGTACTCATGTCCCTTCTCCCAAATATCTTTTGTGCCTCTCTTGCAATGCCCTGTCCGAGAAAAACCCAGCGAGCCCTTGTGTCCAATGGCTGAGTCCAGTTGAACATCCTCAAGCACCCTCATGACCCACGCTAGCTGAAAGCCGAAGCCACTCCCTGTGACCACCACTCACCCTCTGCCCTCTGGCCCTGGTCCCCTCTGACCACCACTGCCCCATGACTTTTCTCCTTCTCTCTCTGCATTTTTACCCTGATGAAATTCTTTGCCTATTTCTTCTTCATCCCGGAAGAGTGGGTGTTGGAGCTTTGCAAAGTTTGCATTATAAGAAACCAATATTCGGGGCCACAGAACATCAGAGGTTTGGCCCACATGACAACATAGAAAATTCCCACCCACCAGGTTTCCTGCAGCTGCTCCCCTCCTGCAAGGAATTTGCCAAAGGATGTCGGCTATAGAAAGAGCATTCCAGAACCACGATGATCAAAGTCTCATTGGACCCAAGGGCACAAGGTGGAGTGGGAAGGGAAGGTCCTCTGCAGAACTCTTTGTATTTGGAAAGAAGAAACCACCACGCAAGACTCCCGGCATCCTCCCAGCCAGGGAGAGGCTGAGGCTTGGGGAAGTTGGGTGTTTCCCTGAGGAAGTAAAAGATGAAGCGTTTGTGTTTTGTTTGAATTGATAATGATGTCAGTTTCAGTTATGGGCTCATTACAACAGACCTGGGACGTATTAACAGCTCTTTAATTGAATTTGGAAATAAGAAGGAGGGTTTTGAATGGTCTTATAAATAGTGGATGTGCCGGCCTCTGCAGCAACCGTCTTCAACATTAAACAGGGAGAGAGGAGACAGGGGATCCCCCAAGGTCAGCCATTTCTTATCCTCCACAGGGTCCCCACATGCCCACTGTGAGACAATTGTTATCATTCCTGAGCTGAGCTTGTGGGTGCTAAGGAAGGCATTCGGACCAGGAAGCCCAAATTTGGACCCAGAGAGTAAAAACAGGGCTGGTGAGATGTGGAGATGCAACCTTTTATCTTCTCTTTTTTTTATTTATTTTTATTTTATTTTAGAGATGGAGTTTCACTCTTGTTGCCCGGGCTGGAGTGTAATGGCACGATCTCAGATCACCTCAACCTCCACCTCCCAGGTTCAAGCAATTCTCCTGCCTCAGCCTCCCAAGTAGCTGGGATTACAGGCACGTGCCACCACACCCGGCTAATTTTGTATTTTTAGTAGAGATGGGGTTTCTCCATGTTGCTCAGGCTGGTCTCGAACTCCCGACCTCAGGTGATCCACCTGCCTTGGCCTCCCAAAGTGCTGGGATTACAGGCGTGAGCCACTGCACCTAGCCTATCTTCTCTTCTAAATCAGCAATGCAAGATAAACTGCTGACTTTCCAGCCCCCAGCCCCCTCCTATAATCTCCACAGGGCCCAAGGCACACGGTGATGGGATGGCCTGCTTCCCTATCAGCCAGGGGCCCTGGCCACCTCCTCTAGGAATCCTGGGTGCCTGCCTCAGGCCCTGAGAAAGGAAATCTAGACAATCCTTTGTAGAGTGAACAAGAGGATGACCTATCACCTTTGGGCTTTCCCTTTTGCCTGTTCTGTTTCCCTCACCCTTTCCTCCCTTCCACCTGCTTTCTCCACCACACGCTCTCATATCAACCCCTATGCAGCCTCTTCCAGAAAAATCCATGTTAATTATCCAGGATACATCCTTCTTTGTTTACTCCATGACTATATAACCACATACAAATACGTATATTTACTCATACCTGCATGCATACATATAGACACACATATACATCACATCCATATGCATTACCTGTCTGAGGGGAGGGGAGAGAGTTGACAGATTTTGCAAATAAAAACACAGGACATCCAGTTACGTTTGAATTTCAGATAAACAACACATAGCTTTTAAGTCATTTCTAGATTATTTCTTGTTTATCTGAAATTCAAATGTATTGAGTGTCTTCTATTTTATCTGGCAACCCCGGGAAGAAGGTGGCTTTATTTTTTTGTAAAATCTGATCACAGTATTCACACATGCACTCTTGAGATCCCATAGCTATCTTTCCAGGTCAGCAGGCAGTGCCCTAGTGCATTCTTTTTAATGGATGCATAATATTCCATGTTGTGGTTATTCCTCAATTTCTGGATAATGCCCACTACGTTTGGTTAACTGTACTGCAGTGTTGTTCACCGTCAACAAAAGGAACGGAAGACAATATGGCTGGCTCTGTCATGCCTCCTTAAATTAGCTGTCATGGCAAAGTCAGACCAGAAGTCACAGCAAGAGAACACATCACTCAGAACAGCCAGCCCCAGGAGAGCCTGTGGCTGCATCAAGCACCCTGAGCAGGGAGGAGGGATGACAAAAAGAACTGTGAAATGCCCCTTTCCAACAAGGAACATAACAATGGAAACAGAGAGATGCCTCTGACTCCAGGCTGGAAATATGCTCAAATGTAGAAATTCAGACCAACTCGTTTGCCAAAACCCACACTAGCATAATTATTTTGCTCAGCTCCCCCCACCCCACCCCAAACTCCCTCTTTCATCAGTCATATCTTTAACTTCATCCTTGTTGCTGAAAACACAAAAATAAAAAATACATAGCAGCTCTGTTGACATTACAGCAGCAGCATAAGCCTCATTTTACCAACCATTTAACTCTCTCTAAGGACCCCGTTCAGAGACACGGGCACGTTGATGGGAGCTGTACAAAGGTCAGTGATTTGGAGGCTCTTTTCGACAATTTGCCAGGATTTTGGCATTTGTAAGCATCCATAGGACAGCTCTCTAGCAAGCTGACCTTGACAGCGAATGGGATAAATAAACCTTCAATTTACCCCCTCCAGCTCTCCGCAAGCTGGGCCAGTCCCCACGGAGCCTTCACCTGTCCATATCGTTCAACTGCCTGCAACTTCCAACTGACGAACATCCACAGCTCCGCGGCCCAGTGACAAACACCATCTAACAGATAAGGCTTCTGAAAAGTCAAAGCCAATACTGCTTCCATTGAAAATTTAATGCCGGCTCCATCTTTGCCCATCATTCTTCCGACTGTTCCATGTTTCCCAAGAGGCCCTTGAAGCTAAAGCACTGCTCTATAACAGGTAATGACGTAGCATTTAATGATACTGTCCAAAGTGATCCCGGTCTTTGGGAAGTAATGTGCACTCATGTACCAGATAAGCACCGCCAAACGTACTGAGCCGCCGTATCTTTCACGGCCCTGTCACCAGATACAATGTGACACATCCCCGGCCATCCTACCTGCTACTCCTCCGACCCCGCCATCAGACAAATCGTGCGTTTTCAGAGCAGAGCTCCAAAGCGTTAAGTGAATTCAGGCAAAGGTAGGATGGTAACATAGCCTTAATTAAGTATTCACAGCCTCTTTAATACTTCAGTGCTCTTGGATTCACTACTAAAATCTGTGAATTATACCTCATTGAAAAATGTCCTTAATCGACTCTGACATGTTTTATTGGAGGCAGAAAAAATGTTTCAGTATGATAGATAAGGTTAAAAATGTTACTACTCTGATCATTTACTCTAGTACCTTGCAAAAAAACTCCAAAGCCAAAAACCATTTACATCATTCATCGGATGCAATGGAGAAAAAAAGCCTTATCTGACAGCCCATTTTAGCTGATGGGACAAAGTGCACATTTTCAATTTTCTGACAAAGTTATGTTGTTTATGTAGATAAGGGTAAAAACAACTGTAACATTTCTACAGCATGCCATGAGGGCTGGAAATGTGGCTTCAAATGTGAAGTATCTCCAAGCCACACGGAGCGCCACGCAACCAACAAAAAGCCACTCTTTGGGCATCAGATGAAACAGTGCATGGAGCACCTTCCATCTCAGGAGCAGCTGAGAGGAGCAGCAGAGGGTTTTCAAATAGCCCCAGAGCTCTTCTGAGATGTGTCACCTGACAACTCTATAAGTACCAAAAGTTTCATCCCAGCTTTAGCCCCATTAATTTGCAGTGGGAAATGCAGAAACCATCAATTGAGAGACCTTCTACAGGGGTGTCCAATCTTTTGGCTTCCTGGGCCACACTGGAAGAAGAAAAATTGTCTTGGGCCATACATGAAATACACTAACACTAATGATAGCTGATGAGCTAAAAAATAAAAATAAAAAAATTCACAAAACAATCTCATAATGTTTTAAGAAACTTTACAGATTTATGCTGGGCCGCACGTGGCCATGTGGCCTACAGGCCTCGAGCTGGACAAGCTTGCTCTAGACATTGGTTGTTCATGGAAACACTGAGTCTTGCTGTTTTCTCTGTACTCTGAATAATATGGCTAACCCTGGAGGTAGAGATTCACACTCCAAGGCCTCCACATGCCCTTCTGTGGAAGGGGCTCAGGCAGTTGAACCTGGGTATACCCTAGGCAGTGACCCACACATCCTGTTACATCTTCCTCAAGAGCCCATTCACATGCCACCTCCTCGCAGACCACACACGCTCCCCTATGCAGACTCATCACTGTCTCATTAAGGTGGTAGAGGCCCTCAGCATAGCATGGAGGCTATCAGGCCAGGTCCTAACCTAGACAGCCAGGAACAAATCTTTGGTCCAACGCTAGATGGCTACATGATCTTGGGCAGTGACTTAATATCCCTGTGTCACTGGGTCCTGATCCATAAGAGGGAGAGGATGGCAAGGGCTGAAGTGCAGATGTGCCAAGGAAGCACCCATGATGCCCTCCTCCCAGGGGTTGGCACGTGGGTGGTGTTCAGGTAATGTCAGTTTCAACTCTTGCTACTGAGGGCAGATTCGACTTCACATACCGGCTGCTCCAAAACATGTCACTAATGCTCCATTGGTATTTTCTAAAAGTCAGTCTTTCTTAGGCCAGTTATAGACAGGATTGTTTTCCAAGTAGCCTCCTGCCCTTTGGGATTGAAATTCATTATAAACCTGGCAGACACTCACCTGCTCAGTCCATGCTGGGGAAAAGAATCTTAGCAGAAGTTTCCTAATTAAAGCTACCAGAGTCAGATAAAGCCAGGAAAATGGTTACAGATTAAACGATGGGATTAAACAGTGAAGAGTGCCAGAGCGGAGGAAGATCTACACAGAAACTGCAATGATGCTTCTTCCAATGTGTTGTCCAGGATGTCCAGTGAATGTCCACCTCTGAGCCATATGGCCAAAGTTACATGGCTGAGTAGGGCTCATGGACGTGTTTCATCTGACAGGTACAGAGTACACGTGTTTTTTTAAATGTTCCCTTCATTGTTGTTACAGAGCCTTCCTTGACCACTGTGCCCAACCTTAACAAGCCAGCATTTCTCTCTCTCTCTCTGTGTGTGTGTGTGTGTGTGTGTGTGTGTGTGTGTGTGTGTGTCAGAGTTTCTCTCTTGTTGCCCAGGCTGGAGTGCAGTCACATGATCTCAGCTCACTGCAACCTCCACCTCCCGGGTTCAAGCGATTCTTCTGCCTCAGCCTCCCGAGTAGCTGGGACTACAGGTGCCCGCTACCACACCTGGCTAATTTTTTGTATTTTTAGTAGAGACGGGGTTTCACCATGTTGGCCAGGCTGGTCTCGAACTCCTGACCTCAGGTGATCTGCCCACCTCGGCCTCCCAAAGTGCTGTGATTACAGGCATGAGCCACCGCGCCCAGCACAAGGGAGCATTTCTGTAGAATTTAAGTGGCATCTTCTAGAGCTGTGAGGCACTGCCTGGTATTAACATCATTTATAAACTAGTAACCAACATCTAAAATTAGGAAATGCAACAGGAAAACACACTGTCTTATGAAAACAAAAATCCCAGAATTTTTGTAGGCCTACCTCCTACTTCTATCAGAAGTGGGAAGGACGTTCTACCTACCTGGCCGGTACACGTGGATATTATGAAAGTCATGGGAACCATGAGGAACTCCTCGGACTGGATCCTGGGACAGAAAAGGGGCATGAGTGGGAAAATGGGTGAAACCCACATGAAATCTGGAGTTCAGTAATAATAATAATAGAACAATGTTGTTTTTTAGTTTTGACAAATGTACCCTGGGAATAGAAGTTTCTAATGTTAGGGGAACTCAGTGAGAGGTACATTGGAACATTCTGTATTCTCTTTGCAACTTCTCTGTAAATCTAAAATTACTTCAAAATAAAACATTTATTTTTTTAAGAAAGTGAGAAGTTCTAAACCGAAAGGAATGTGTGCTTTTCAGATATGCTCCACTTCACTCAACGCTTTTGGTGCCTGGAGCCTGGAGGCATTTGAATTTAGGACTTCTCTCTCTCCCCGTGAAAGATTATCTGCAAACACCCCAAGTGATATTATATCCATATTTTCTTCCATGGGGATCTCTGACCATCACTATCAAGCTGACTCCCTTGCCTTGATTTGGGGTCTATGTGATGGGAGGGAAAAAGGTTCAAGTCAGGGAACGTCCTGTTTTCTGGGGCTAACATTTCCCACACCCACCACTGAGCAGAAGGAAGGACATTGAGCACTACACCTGATCAGTGGAGTGTCTTTGACCCTCTGACAGCTCTTGCATTGACCACGGCTGCTTGCAGGGCTGTTCTCAGTGGCAGTCCCCATAGCCACCAGGCTGCACAGCCCCAGCTGAGCAAGGCTCTCCTACCTGCACCTGCCTGGGAGCAGAGCTGCTAGGACCCCTGGAGAAGGGCAGGGGGCAGGGAGCTGGTGGAGGGCAGAGAGAGATGTTGTTGATGGTTTTCCAATTCTCATCTGGAGGTCTTGTTAAAACCTCACCCCCAGAGTCTCTCATTCAGTTGGTTCGGGGTGAAACCCAGGAAATTGCATTTCTTACACTTTCCAAGTGATGCTGAGCCACTGTCCTGGGGTGGCACTTGCAGAACCACTGCTGTACACAAAGTAACCCTTGCCTAATGTATGGATATCTTGTTCTTATTGTTTCCAGGGAATGCCTCAATACAGCAAAAGCTGTCAAGGCATGCTGAGGTCTCCACGAAGGGAGTGGTTTGGCCTGTTCCAATGGGTAGTAGTACTGCCTTGCCACACAGGCAGTCCAGTGGTTAAGGGGACCAGATTAGGAGCCACCCAGCCCCTACTTTGAATCCTGACATCACTGCTTACTAGCTGTGAGACCCTTCATCACTGTGAGACCCTTCATCACTGTGAGACCCTTCATTGCTGTGAGTTGCATACCCTCTCTGGGGCTTGTTCTCCTCATGTGCAGATTGTACATAATAAATCTGTCTCTGCAGGGTAGTCAGCCTACATGCTGAGAGCACCTTGGCCGGATCTTCACTCAGAACCATTCCTCTGGACTGCAGATTCCTATGCCACTTCTTACCAAAATAATGAGCATTGCACACTTGAATCTGTAAAGCTTAATTCCTACCACTTTCCTCCTCCACACCTTCTTCTTCCACAGTCTTTCTCATCACTCAGTCTTCCTTATCTCAGTTACTGGCAATTCATCCATCTGGTTGCTCAGCTCAAAATTACTGAGATCCTTCCACCAGCCAGTCTAAACCCTATGGTCTCAACACTCAATGCCCTAACCATCTCTCTATCTACAGAGCCTCTCAAGCTTCCAGCTCCAGTTGCACTGGACACCCTCACAGCCCTTCTGCAGAGCTGGGAATGGCCACATCCTGCAGGCCCACTCATGTCCCTGCAAGAATCCTGATGTTGGGAGAGAAAGCGTGCATGTTCCCTCCTTTGCTGCTCCCCAAAGGAAAGGCCACCTGCAGCCTTATATTTGCAAGAAACTCGTGCTGAGCATCTGAGCCTAGGAAGACACAGAGTCCTGTCCTCCAACAGCCAGCTCTCAGGCCTTCTTGAACCTCTCCCTTCCCTGCCAGATGTGACCTTCTACTCTGGATGCCTGTGGTTTGGCTTTCTCCTCCTCACAAACATGCATGCTGTTCTTCTAGCAGAGGGATTGATGTGTTTATGTATGTATCATACCTTCCCCTCTGAGGATGGGGGCATGCCTTGCCCAAAGCCCCCAGCCAGGGCTGAGCACAGGGACTCAACTCAGAGGACTTTTGCTGACTGAGAAGTCCCCACTGGACAGGTCTGAGGGTTCTCCCCAAGCCATGCACTCTGGCAGTGGGCTAGTCTGACCACCTCCCCCGCCGTGTGTGTGAGACCCGCTGGTGGGCACTGTACACAGCATGGACGTGGAAGACAAGCCTGGAAGTGATGACTCTGCTGGAGTGAGCAGCACCACAACACAGAGCAGATCGCTGGAGGGAAAGATCACCTGGGGCGGCACTCCAGGGTGGAGTCAGGTGAGGGGCTAGAATTTCAGCAGCTCTTGGGGGAGGGGAGGGCATCATCAGACACAGATGGTAATGGGGGAAAGAGGAAGAGAAGGGGTAAAGGGGTGGGAGAGAGAGATCCACATAAGGAAGGCAGGAGGGCAGGAAAGGGCAGTGGTATGTTCATGGAGTGGATTTCCATCCTGTGTGACTGCAGCTCAGGACAAGCTGGGCTCTGGGGACAGTGATGGTGGCAGGAGTGGGAGCTACAAGTCAGAAGTTCCCTGGCTTCCTCCCTAGGAGGACATGGAGTTTTGGAGGCACACAGACAGCCCTGGAAGGCAAAAGTGTTCATCAAGCAACCACTAACTCAAGGATATCCCTGGACCACACCCCTGGGAGTGAGTGCACCAGGGAGTCACATTAATCCCATAAACCCTGTTGTTGTCCTGTGACTGGCACCATTCATGCATGGCAGTTTTATACATTAAAATGTCCATGTTTTGGAGCCAAGTGAAGTGGCTCATGCCTGTAATCTCAGTGATTCAGGAGGCCAAGGCAGGAGGATTGCTTGAGGCCAGGAGTTGAAGACCAGCCTGGGCAACATAGTGAGACCCCCATTGCTACATAAAAATGATTTTTAAATTAGCCAAGCATAATGGTGCATGCCTGTAGTACCAGCTACTTGGTGGGAGGCTGAAGCAGGAGGATTGCTTGAACCCAGGAGTTTGAGGCTGCGGTGAGCTATGATTGCACCACTGCACTCCAGCTTGGGCAACAGAGCCAGACTCTGTCCTCTTAAAAAAAAAAAATGTCCATTTTTGAAAAGGCAATCATCTCAATAATGCCTCAGTATTTTGATAGTCTCCTGTTTTAAAATGATTATTACTGTTTAAACTTACATGAAGCCTCTGATCCTAACCCAGTAGATGGTCACCTCTAGCCAGAGCCCAATGCTCATGTTTGAAGCTCAGGTTTGCCCTTACCTGTGGATGCTGGATGCCTTCTGTACCTTACTGTCCTCATCTGTAAAGTGGGGATAATAATAATAATAGTGTCTACCTCACAGGGGTGTTGTGAAGTTCAATGAATCAATAAGCATAAATTGCTGCCCATAGACCCGGGTACATGGCAAACACGCATGAATGTTAAGGAGGAACCCCCAGCAGGAGAAGGCCATGGGAAACAACTCCAGAAACAGTGGGCAGAGGTGGGGGGATGTGCATGTAGCGGAGCGCCTCAGGAGTCTCCAAGCAGGAGCAACCACATGGGGACTGTATCTCATGGGGGCTGCATCGCTGGAGGGTCATATTAGGTCACAGAGGGCCCAGGGGCTGGCTCTGAAGCTCCAGCCATATCACACACTTGAGCTGCACCCTGGGGCTAATGGCAGAGCTGTCGATGGGAAGCTGGTAAGGCAGGGGACCCCAGGAATCAGCCCACGACCTGCCATGCTGGCCCCAGTAGACCTCCCAGCTCTCCACAGCTCCCCCCGGCAGGGCTTCAGGTTTCTACTCACAGACCTGGCTTTGATGGAGCCTGCATTTTGTGTTGTTTCAGAAATACTGTAGTAAAATGAGTGTATCTTTCTGGTTATTAATTTTCTGATTTTTTTCTATTTTTCTTATTTATCTAAATGGAAGATGTTTTATTTCCCAACCAGCTGCTATATGAAGTGTGAGAAACAATTGGAAATCTAGCTCAGAGTAGCTGAAACTGTATCAGTTGGAGTTGAAACAAACATCTTTTCCCCACTCAGGAAAGAAAATGAGACAAAGCAAGGAAGAGAGGAAAAAAAGAGAGAGAGAACAGTGAGAAAGAGAGGAGGTGGGAAGGGAGGGGAGAAAGGGGAAGAGGAACCCGGTTCGATTATGTTTTGTTTATTGCTGCATTACTCAGGTGATTGCTTACTTAAGTCCGACTGCCAGGCTGAGCCTCCAATCCCAGTTCTTTCCTGTGTTCATAAGGCTCAGCTAGCAAGCAGTGTTTTGCCCCCCATAGCTTCTGTAGATCTGGCTACAGTTAAATGGTGCAGATGGAAGTGTGAATGGAGGGTGAGCCCCGAGAGCCATTTGGGGCTAACTGAGGTGGAAGAAGATGGGGCTCAGAGCTCGGTCAGGGTCGGGGTAGGGTGGCTTGCTATTAGAGCTGAGAATGGAAATTCCTCAGAGTATTCAGAGCAGTTGGCTTTAGGTTCTGCATTGGCCACTGGCTTGTGATCCTGACTCACATCAAGGTATGGGCCAGGCTTGATCCTCCTGGACAGAGAAGAAATGAAAAAGTACTTCCCTTTTGTCCTTAAGCACCTGTTCCCACTCACCGGGTCAGGCAAATGGTGCTTTAGAAATATGCCTTATTTAATGAAACTTCTCCACCTTCATCTTTCAGATGAGAAGTCTGGGGCTCTGGTGCCCAGACAAAGAAAAACATAAGGCCATTCAAAGAACATTCTTGATGACACTAATTCCTGCTCTAAATACTGCTGTGATGGTTAATTTTATGTGCCAATTTGACTGGGCCCCAGGGTGCCCAGATATTTGGTCAAACATTATTCTGGGTGCGTTCACAGGGGTGTTTCTGGATCAGATTAGCATTTAAATAGGTAGACTGAGTAAAACAGATGACCCTCCCCGACGTGGGTGGGGCATCATCCAATTCATTGAAGGCCAGAATTAAAAACAAAGGCTGACCTCCCCCAAGTAAGAGAGAATGCTCCCTGCCTGCCAGCCTTCAAACTGGAATATCAACTCTTTGTGGTTTCACAACAGCCTGCTGGCCTTCAGACTCAACCTGAGATGTTGATTCTGTAGGTTTTAGACTTGTCAGCCTCCATAATCACATGAGTCAATTCCTTATAAGAAATCAATCTGTCTATCCAACCATCTATCTATCTATCTATCTATCCATCCATCCATCCATGTATCCATCTATCTATCCATCCATCTAGCTATCCATCTATCTATATCCATCCATCCATCCATTAATCTATCTATCCATCCATCCATCTATCCATTCATCTATCTATCCATCGATCTATTTATCTATTTAATCTATCATCCACCTATCATCTATTTATTATCTACTTATCTATATCTAGCATTCATCTCTTGCTATCTAACTATACCTATCATCTATCTATATCTACCATCTATCTCTCTACCTATTATCTATCTGTATCTATCACTTATCTATCTACCCATTCATCTGATAGGTTCTCATTCTCTGGAGAACTCTGACAAATACAACTGCTGCCCTGAAAAATCACAGCCTGAACCTTAGTATCAGTCTGCTGCAAACTTGCCAGAAGGATTGAGAGAGGCTTAGATCCAGGCATTCTCAAAACACCATCCTCTAAACAAAGTCTTTCAAACCAGAGGACTCTCATCCATGGGAGGCCAGGTGGAGGCGTGGCACCTGGAGCCAGGAGAGAGGCACAGGATGAAGCCACAGGGCAAAAGAAGTGGGTCTTCCTACAGTTCACTTTGTGTGACATAATGAAGCTCAAACATTAACTTTTACATAAATCAGACATAGCAATAAATAGAATTCAAATTTTGCATGACTTAAAAATCAATCACGAGATGATAGAGAAACTTCACAATTGCAGTAGGCTGTGGACTCTGCCTTCAAGATTTCTTTTCCCTTGCAGTGACTTGGAGTAGCTGTTTGTTTCTCATTTCCTGTCCATGGGAAAATACCTGACCATCAAGGGAAGAGCCCTCGGCCACGAGGGACTTGATGGGTTGGCTGTCTCTCCAACCACCTTTTACATCCTGAGTCAAATTCACATGTTGGTGGACCAAAATCTGGGGCATGAACTTGACCTCCAAATTTAAAAGTCCCCTCCTCTGCCCTGCTTGTGACAAGTGGCCTGTCCCCACCCATCCCAGTGCTCAATAACCACAACTTTCCTCCAGAGAGGACATCTCAATGAAACAGATCCAGAAAGCCCATCTGGACCTTAAGGGGAGGCCCCCAGGGTTTCCTCTTCTCCTGACTTAGCCTTTCCCTGTGGAACCCACCCATGCTTCCAGGTAGCACATAGAGCCTCCTTGCACCTCACCTGCCCCCAGCCTCTGAACACAAAGCAGAAACTCAAGCTTGTTCATCTAGGCAAAGGGAAAGGCAGCTCCCATAGCTGAACCACTCTGGTCTCAAAGGCTAAGTATTTCACACCTTTCCTGAGGTTTTTGTTAGGTTGGGGCCATGTGCTCTGCAGGAGCCAGCGCTGTGCTGCATGGACTTGGTTGGGACAATGAATTCTTCCCAGACTTCTTCAGGAGCTAGGCGGGATATCAATCAGGAGGAAAGAAGCACCAGAGGCTGATTCACAGGCACAGATCTCTTCATTGGCTGGAGGATGGCCCATGGCCACCACGACATGCAGAGGCCTCTTTATTTAACCTTGCTTGTTTCACTGCACACACACATAAGCACAGACACATGCACACACACACACAAGCACACACATGCAAGCACAGCTCTACATCACTCCTCCAAAACTTTCCAGGGTTGCCCGAGCCTGGTTCACTGGAGAATTTCTTTCTCTGGAACTCTCCACTTGCCATATGGAGCTATGCAAATTAAAGTGACCACATAGCTGCAGTCTCTGTTCAGACCTGCATTCCCACCCCCACTTCCTCTTCCCTCCATCAAGTCTTCTCTACTTCTGTGGCTACTGCTTTCTCTCCTACTGTCATGACAGGGATGGCCGTACAGGGACAGAGAAAGAGGGTAAGAATGAATCCAGGAGACCTGGGCTCTCCTTCCAGCGCCAGCACTGATTAGGAATCACAAAACCTCCTTGCACTTGTCTCCTCACTGCCTCCGTGGACTTGACATTGGTTTTCCTGCCATCTATTTCCCTAGGAGATCAGAAGAATTAATGGGCACTTTGTCATCCATGAGCCTAAAGATTATTGGAGTTAACTGCATTCTCTGTGGCAAGCAAAACGCTGGCTCCTTGCCGTGTTCCTGCAGCTTTCTGGACTCAATGCTGTCCATTGGTGACACTGAGGCACTACCCCTCTCCTCCATTCTCCCCTCTACCACAGGGACTAGAAACCTAGAAACTACATTTTCTGGAACCTCATGGAATGGACCAATGAGGGAGACAGTTGCCCAGTATTTAATGGACAGGAGCCATATCATTTTTCCTGGGGCAGCAATGGTAGATCCACAGGCTCTGCAGGATGAACTTGATTTACAGCCTGCAAAGTTCCCAGCTATGTGCTACAGGCAACTGTAGTCATTGCTGGTGGCTTGCAGCAAAGTCTGGAGTCTCTGAAAGCCAGTGGCATATCTGAGAACTTCAGCCAGTTCCTTGACCTTCACTCCTCCAAACTTTCAAATGGTTTTGGAAGCATTACATTGCCTGCGTGAAATCCCTTTCTACTTGAGATATTCACAATGAGTTCTGGACATGTCCTGTGCTTGTGTATGTACATTTGTGTTTTCCTCTCTGATACACTTAGTCCTGAAAAAAATACCAAGCATCACTTGTGTATTTAACTCAACGTCTGAAATGTTGGCTTACATGGAAATATCCGATAACATTGGCATAAAACAAGGTATGGCTGTCAATTGAGGACTCTTAGCTCTGTGAGGGAATGACAAGGTTAGTCGGAGAAGGCCTCAGTATTTTCAATTACAAGCTTTCCGAAACATGTTTCAGTGCTGTCCCATTTCACACATTATATTACATTGTCCTTGGAAAATAAATCTCTTTTATTTTTGTATAAACTAAATTCCTCTGTAATCAATTCCAAGTAACTAGCTAAACCATTGGTTGTCCTATAACTTTGTAGTGTTAAATATCGCTGACAAACACATTTAACCCTCAGAGAGTCTGAAAGCTTGTGTTAAAGGGATCATTTAATCTGACCGTAGCCACAATAAGGGGTTTGAGTTGGTTTCCTCGTGGCCTCCCAGACGGTGCTGGGACTGCATCAAGGCTGGTACCCAGTGCCCTCCAGAATATTCTGTTCCACCTGCTCTCTGGCCTTGAGGCTAAATGAGCCATTTTTCTGTTTTCATCAGACTTTATTTTGTCCCCTTCTTTTAACTGATGGCCACAGTGCTTTTCTTAAAAACAGAGGGGGATTCTCTCTTTGAGATCATCAGGAACAAGCCAAGCTGTTTGAATGCAGAGAAATGAGGACCAAAGGGAAAACAGCTTAATGCCACAGAGAGGTATCTGGGCACTGAAGTGTGCCAAGCACACTGTGTGAAGATGCTGGGCACCCAGCAGTGAGCAAGAGCTTGGTTTGCACTGGAGACACTGGGGACTCCAAAGTGGAGGAGGAGAGACAGGGGCAAGAATTGAAAAGCTTCCTATCAGGTACTATGTTCAGTATTTGGGTGATGGGTTCAATAGAAACTCAAACTTCAGCATCATGTAATATATTGTGGAACAAACCTGCACATGGACCCCTGAATCTAAAATACAAAATAAGTAAATCAATAAAATTTTTAAAAATCCTTTCACTTCTGCCATGCACCACATCACATTCACAGGTCTCACCCACACCAAGGAAGGGGGTCAGGTTGGGCGTGTACACCAGGGAGCAGGAATGTTGGGAACCACATAACACATTGTCCTGATGGAACTTCCATTTCAACCAGGGAGATACACTCTGCATGTAACTGGAAGGGCGGCAGGCAGGCGCAGAACAGCGGGCACTGTGGGAGGGCATCTGGCTCCGTCCCCATAGCAGTAGGGCCTGGCCCAGTGCAGGGCCCCCATCGCCTGCCTCCCTAAAGTGCAGCTCAGCCTCTTCTCTGCTCACAGAGGCGCCTCACACATTTGTGACAACTGGCACTGGCTTATTCATCATCTCAGATAGCAACTCTCTGTTTTCTCAGACACCCACTTTAATACCCTGACATTTCTGTTCAGCCCATAACATTCTGTCAATTGTTTACGTCTCGCTCTTGCACCGATCGCCTTTTCTGCCGTGCTCTCCGCCCTCCCCGGCCCTGGTACGTGCTGCTTAGCAAGAGGCTGGGTGTCACCCTCTTGCCGTCCACACCACTGGATTTCCAAAGAAGTGTACTGCATCCCAAGCCGCCAATCCTCTCCCAAGGCACTCACTGAGGATGCTCCTGTCTCGCAGTAGATGCTGCCTACAGAAAGGCAGTTTGTTGGGCTCTGTTCACCCACAGGAGCCTAAGCAGGGATTCCCTTTCTGCCCCTCTCCAGTTCATAATCAAAAGGCCTGTTGCCAGAACCTGCAAGAGGGCAGAATTGCACTCCTTTCCATCTACCCCATGTCTGGCCCATCAATAGGACCTGCTGTCCATCATCTGGCCACCCATCCTGGCTCCCCTCCCTCAGTCTGGACCCCACCCTACCCCATTCACCCCTGCAGGCACTCAGCCTTTATCCAGACCACACACGGCATAGTCGTCTTAAAACATAGTGTGCACCACTGCCCTGGGGACACCCTGTAAGGGGCTTCCCACTGCCCTAAGGATGCAATCCAAACTTCCCTCCATGGTCTACAAGGCCAGCGTTATCTACCCACTGCTCCCCTCCCCTCCCTGACCATTTCAACCCCTCACACACGCCAGGTCAGGCCACTCTCCTAAGTGAAGGAATGCAGGTTGTATTTCAGGTCCTCTGCCTCCTTTCCATGTCAGGGTTGGGGCATGTGCCATTCCCCTCACATGGACTGCTCCCTCCCACCCCTATGGGAAAAGGAGAAATTCTGTAATTAGTGGTGTTGGGACAAACGAACAAGCATTTGGGGGAAAAAAGCAATAAAAACAATGTTTGGTTCCTACATGGCTCCTACCTGTCCTGCAGGCTTTGACTTAAACATTAGTTTCTGGAATAGAAATCTCCCATATTGATTCTTTGCCTCACATACTTGTTAGAATTTTCAAGCATTCGATGAATTTGTCTGTTTACCTTTTCTTCCTGTCTGCATGACAACCTGCAAGTCTCAGCAAGGCAAAAACTAGGCCTTGTTGCTCACCATTGAATCCCTAAGCAACGCATTGCCTAACGTAGGGCACAAGCTCAATAAACATCTGTGGGATGCAGGAATTAATGAATCAATAAACACTAACTCTGCAGTATGGACAATGGGAGCCCACTCTATGGTTCAAAATGTGAAAGGGCAGGGGAAAGGATCTTGTCATACCCTATATTAGAAGGCATTCTGAGGCATAATAATTAAAACAATGTGGCATTTCTAAGAAAGAGTGAATACAAGGCCAGGTGCAGTAGCTCATGCCTGTAATCCCAGCAATTTGGGAGGCCGAGGAGAGCAGACCACCTGAGGTCAAGAGTTCGAAACCAGCCTGACCAACATGGTGAAATCCTGTCTGTCTCTACAAAAATACAAAATTTGTCATATTAGGGTGTGGTGGCACACACCTATAGTCCCAGCTACTCAGGAGGCCAAGGCATGAGAATTGCTTGAACCTGGGAAGCAGAAGTTGCAGTGAGCCTAGATTGCACTACTGCACTCCAGCCTCAGCAACAGAGCGAGATTCCATCTCAAATAAATAAATAAATATAAAAGTAAAAAATAGAAAGTGTGAATAAAAAAATTAATCAATGGAACAGAATAAAAAGTTAAGTAAGAAAACATATCACTCAAACATTAAACATGTTGCTTTCCAAATCAACAGGAAAATAAATTATTCAAAAGATTGGTATGGACAACTAGCTAACAACAAGAAGAAAAAGTGAGCTACAGTCTTGCCTCATTACAATGAAATAAATAACTGTGAAATGACTAAACATTTGAATGGAAAAATTAAACCATTACACTATAATATAAAATTTCTTTTAATTACAGTGTAATCTTGGAATGAAGAAATCCTAAGTATAAAACTAAGGGCAGAGCCATAGAGAAAACTTTGATCTCTTCAAGGAGGTAAAAATGAAAAACTCAAACTTAAAAACTGTTGTTGTGGTAGCAGGATTTTCAGCCATGGTGGAGCGAAGAGATCAGCAACCCTTCTCCCCATAAAACAAGTAAAAATTGGACAAAGCTATCAAAAACAAACACTAAGAGCTCTGGAAATTGACTGTCTCTGTCCATTGGGCTGCTATAACAAAGTAACACAGATTAAGTGGCTTACAAACAACCTAAATTTATATCAGTTCTGGAGGTTGGGAATCTGGGATTGGGGTGCCAGCAAGGTCGAGTTCTGGTAAGGGCTCTTTTCCAGGGTGTAGACTGCCAACTTCTCTTTGTGACCTCACATGGCAGAAAGAGAGTCAGAGAGCTTTCTGGGCTCTATATATAAGGGCTCTAATCCCATTCATGAGGGATCCACCCCTCCCAAAGTCTCTACCTCCAAATACCATCACAATGGGATTAGGGTTTGAACATATAAATTTTGGGGAGACACAAACTTTTTCCATAACATTGACCCAAAGCAAACAATAAACTGGAAGCATTTATTCATGAAAACTGCAAGAATTTTGAGTAAGAACAGTAGGATTTGGTGACCTTCTTGCCTAGGGCTGCTCTCTTCTCTTCCCCAACTAAGTTGGCATGGTATTTTTTTTAGGACAAGTCTGGCTGGAAAAACAGCATCTTCACTGCCAAAGGGAGCTGATCTGTTTTGGAGTGAAGAGCAAACCTGTAGTTGGTTGTGTTGTCAGTAAAAGTTGCAAAGTCAGAAGAAAATTAAGGAGGAAAACCCACAGCCCTGCTAATGTAAAGTTGCAGTCCCAGTTGGGGCAAATGGGGTGAATGGATAACCAGAAATTTAATGCGAATATCCTGGAAGAGCTAACTAAGCTATCCACACATCTTGGGTTTTATCTCTACCTAGAGAGCCTCTAGCATGTGCAGGGAATACTCAAGAGAGCCCAGAAGAAAGTAAAACTAAATCTTAAGGCAGATTTGAATACTGCCTGAACATGGGATACAAGCTACAACCCATATACAAATCAATCAGCAGAGTGTGGAAGCACTGAGCATCTTCCAATGACTGACTGACTACTAATCTATGCAGACACAGGGGCAACTCTTAGGAAGCCAGGCTAAAAATAAAAATAAAAATAAGAATTTAAGAAACTAAACAGATGTATCAACTACACATGCTTAGAAGACAGATTTCATGTATTAAGTCCAGGCAAGTTACTTTTTTTAATGCTTAGGGGAAAATTTACAATCCAGAGTTGCATAAAATATTTTAAATGTCCAGTTTTCAACAAAAAAATTGTAAGAAGTGGTAAAGTATAAATTATACTCAGGGAGAAAAAAGAGAACCTATATAAACTGATGTTGAGTGGGCCCAGATGTTGGATTTGGATTTAGTAGACAGAGAGTTCAAAGCAGCTATTAGAAATACATTCATGTTTCCATGGTGTAATGGTGAGCACTCTGGACTCTGAATCCAGAAATACATTCAAAGAATTAAGAACACTATGTTTAAATAATTAAAGAAAAATCACTGCTTCACACTCCATCAAAAAATGAACTCAAAATGGATGAGCAACCTAAATGCAAGAGATAAAACCCTAAAACTCTTAGAAGAAAACCTAGAAGTTAATCATAATCTTGGATTTGGCAATGGATTCTTAGATAGGACACCAAAAACATGAGCAATGAAAGCAAAATAGATAAATTAGACTTTATGAAAATTAAAAACTTTTTGTATCAAGGAGGTTATCAATAAAGACAAAAAGATGACCTACAGAATGGGAGAAAATATTTGCAAAGCACATATCTAATAAGAATCAGGTATTCAGAATACATAAAGAATTCTTATAACTCAACAAGAAAAACATAAATGCCCAATTAAAAATTGAGCAAAGTACTTGAATAGGCCTTTCTCCAAAAACATGTGCAAATGGCTAAGAAGTACATAAAAAACACTCAACAGTATTAGTCACTAGGGAAATGGAAATCAAAACCACAAATGAGGTAAAACTTTATATTTCATACAGAAAATAACATGGTGAGAATGTAGAGAAATCAAAACTATTCCACATTATTGGTGCAATGTAATATGATGCATACACTGTGGAAAACAGTTTGTCATTTCCTCAAAAGCTAAACATGAAGTTATCATATGACTTAGCAATTCCACTTGTACATATATTCCCCAAAGACTTAAAAATAGGTACTCAAACAAATACATTTATATGCATAGTTATAGTAGCACTATTCACAATAGCAAATAGGTGGAAACAGCGAAATGTTTATCAACAAATGAATGAATAAAGATATCATGGTATAGACATACAATGAAATATTATCCAGCCATGCAAATAAATGAAGCATTGATATACGCTACCATGTAGATAAACCTCAAAAGCATTATGCTCAGTGAAAGAAGCCAGACATAAAACGTACATATCATAGGACATCATTTATATGAAATATCCAGAAAAGGTAAATCCAGACATACAGAACACAAATTGGTGGTTACCAGGGGCCAAATGAAGGGAGAAATAGGCTGTAACTGCTTAATGGGTATAAGGTTTCTTTATGGAGTAATGAAAATGTTTTAGAAAAGCACTGTTGATGTCCTAAATGCCACTGCATTGTACACTTTTAAATAGTTAATTTTATGCACACTTTAAAATAGTGAATTTCACCTCAATTTTAAAAATCTAAAAAATAATGAAAGGAAAATATAATAACAATGACTCATACCAAGAACCAAAATAGAGAAATATAAACTATAAAAATAAACTAAATAAAAATTATAGATGAAAAATACAATGACGAAATGAAAATTCACTAGAAGAGTTCAACATCAGATTTAAGATGGCAGAATAAAGAATCAGTAAACTGAAAAATCATAAATAAAACTTATCTAACCTGAAAAATGGAGAAAAGATTAAAAAAAACAGAGATATCAAGTGAGACAACATCAAGAATGACAACACATGTAAAGTGGGAGTTCTAGAACTTGAGAAGAGAGAGAAAGTTATATAAATTGAATATTCAAAGGAATAGTAGCCAAAAACTTCCCAAACTGGATGAAAACAATTTACAGATCCAAGAAGCTCAAACCAAATGTAGGATAAATACAGTATAATCAGCCTGCTGAGAGCTAACAAAAACAATCAGAAAATCTTGCAAGTAGCAAGAGTAAAACAACTTATTGTGCAGAGGGGAGTAACAACAATAATTAACAGCAGACTCTGCAACAGAAACAACGGAGTCCATAAGGCAGTAGAATAACATTTTCAATGTGCTGGGGCTGTGGTGGGTATAAAACTGTTAACCAAGAATTCTATATCAAAAAAATTATTCAAAAATGAAGGGAAAGATGCTCCTAGGTAAACATTGAGAAAGTTTGTTAGTAGCCAACCAATCTTACAAGAAATGCTGTAGGACATTTTTCAGGTTGAAAGGAAATGTCACCAGATAGTAACTTGAATCAACAGGAAGAAATGAAAAGTTTAAAAATGGCAAATATATCATTAACTATAAAAGAATGATTAAATATATATTCTGCTTTTTTCTACTCTTAATTTTTTTCAAAAATATAAGATTTCAAAAAGGAATTAGAACACTGTATTTTTTAGCTTCTAACACATATAGCTAAAATATATATGACAATAACGCCACAAAACAGAGAGAAGAAATGGAACTATACTATAGCAAAGTGGCCTATTTTGCTAGAATTAGGTCAGTACTAACCTGAAGAAAATTGTGATACCTCAACAGATATATTTTAAACCTACAAAGCAAAAAGTATTTGAAAAAAGTTTAAAAATACATCATTAGAAAAACAGAGGAATTAAAATGGTACATGAAAAATTTTTGTTTAACACAGAAAAGGGCAAAAAAAAGGAGGGACAGGAATTAAAAAAAAGTGAGACATATTGAAAACAAATAGCAAAATGGCAGATGTAACCATATCAATAATTATATTAAGTACTGAAGAACTAACCTCTCTAAACAAAAGGCAAAGATTATCTGAAGGATAAAAAAGCAAAATCCAACTATATTTTATCAATAAGAGACATGTTGTAGACTCAAAGACAAATAAATCAAAGTGAAAAGACAAAAATAAATATAACATACAGGCATTAACAATAAGATCTAGAGTGGCTACATTAATATCAAGCAAAGTTGATTTTGAGACCAGAAATTTTTCTAGAGATAAAAAGAAATATTTCATATTAATAAAGCCTTAATACATCAAGATGGAATGAGTGTTGCCAATGTGCATTATGAATCTAATAATATGTATAATAATATGTGTATTATGAATCTAATAATAGACTTCAAAATTCAGTAAGCAAAATCTGGCAGAATTAAAAGAGAAATAGATAAGTCAATTATTATAGTTGAAGATTTCAATAAGCCACTGTAAACAATAGATAAAATTAGTAAAAATATAAATACATAAACTTTACACATACAAAGATATTAGTAAACATATAAATATATAAACCACTATCAACCCTACTGACCTAACTGACATGTATAGAACACTCCAACAGAAGAGTATCGTCCTCTCAAGTGTATAAAGAGCATTCTCCAGAATGAATAATATCTAGGCCATGAAAAAGTCTTGATGAATTTAAAATGATCTGAATCCTTTAAATTATATTCTCCGCCTCCAATGAAATTAAATTAGAAATTAAAAACATAAAGAATTTTGAAAATTTGGAAATTTAAAAACATACTTCTAAACAACCAGTGGCTAAAAAAAGGAAATTACAAAAGTAATTAGAAAATATTTTGAACAGAATGAGAATGACAACAAAACATAAGAATTATTAGTGCATCAGGGAAGGGTTGCAGGATTGCAGACGATTACATAGGGCACAAGGAAACCTTTGGAGAAGACAGATGTGTATATTATTTTCAGTGTAAATTCTTGCACATGTACGTATGTCAAAATGTATTAAACATTAGTTTGTACATTTTAAATATGTGCAGCTTATTATATGACAATTATGTTTCAATAAAGTTATTAAAAAGTGCACCTTATGGTAAATTTATAACATTAAAAGCTCACATTAGAAAAGAACAAAAATCTCAAGACTCTAAGCTTCCACCTTAAAAAAAAAAACTAGAAAAGACAAGCAAATTAAACACAAATCAAGTAGAAGAAAAAAGAGATATTAGAACAGAAATCAATGAAAATGAAAATAGGAAAATAATAGAGAAAATAAAATTAAAATTTAGTTTTTTGGAAAGATTAGCAAAATTGATAAACTTTTAGCTAGATGGGTAAGCCTAAAAAGAAAGAATACAAAAATTACCAAAATTAGGAATGAAGAAGGTGTCAGCACTACCAAACCTACAAAAATTAAAAAGATCATAAAGATAGACTATGATTAACTTTAGGCCAACAAAGTTAGACAACTCAGATAAAATGAAAGTCACAAATCACCAAAACTGACACAGAAAGAAATAGAAACATGAATAAAACTACAAGTAAAGAAATATATTTAATAGTTAAAAAATCTTCTCACAAGAAAAGTCCAGGCCCAGATGGCTACACTAATGAATTCTATCAATATTAAGGAAATAATATTAAGCCTACACAAACTCTTTCAGAAAACAGAGGAGAGGGAAACATTTCCCAAGTCGTTCTATAAGGCCGGTATTATCCTGATGTCAAAGCCAGAAAAAGGCATCACAACAAAGGAAAACAAAAGATCAATATTTCTCATGAAGATAGAAAAAAAATCCTTAACAAAATATTAAAAAATTGAACACGGCTACAGTTTTTTAAAAAAAGATTATTATATAACATTACAAGTGATATTTATCTCAGGAACACAGGTTAGTCTCACATCTAAAAATCAATTAATGTAATACACAATATTAATAAAGGACCAAAAGCTCACATGATTTTCTCAATTTTCAAAATCCACACCCATTTAAAATAATAACTTTCTGCAAACCAGGACTAAAAGGGAACTTCCCCAACCTGATAAAGTTGGGGAAACCTATGAAAAACCTACAGCTATCAACATGACTGATTTTAAAGACTGTATTATTTCCCCTTAAGATCAGGAATAGGGCAAGGATACCTGGTTGTACCTTTTCCATTCACCATTGCAGTGGAAGACCAAGTCAATGCAATAAAGCAAGAAAAAAAAATCAAAGACATACATAGTTGACCCTTGAATAACACAAGCTTGAACTGCATAAGTCTACTTATACATGAATTTTCTTCCACATCTGCCACCCCTGAGAGGAACAACCTCTCCTCTTCCTTCTCCTCTTCTGCCTACTCAGCGTGAAGACAACAAGGATAAAAACCTTCATGATGAATCTACTTCCATTTAATGAATAGTAAATATATTTTCTCTTTCTTATGATTTTCTCAATAACATTTTATTTACTCTAGCTTATTTTCTTATAAGAATGCAGTCAATTATATATATATAAAATATGTGTTAATCAACTGTTTATGTTATTGGTAAGGTTTCCAGTCAACAGTAGGGTATTAGTGTTAAGTTTTGGGGCAGTCAAAAGTTCTATGCATATTTTCAACTATGCAGAGAAGTCAGTGCCCCTGATTCCCACATTGTTCAAGGGTCAGATGTATATTGAAAAAGAAGTAAATTTCTATTCATTTCTACAGATCATAAAAAGCTACTGGAACTACTGAGAGAATTCACCAAAGTCACAGATAACAAGATCAATACGCAAAAACCAATTGTACGTCTATAGACTAGCAATAGACAATCCAAAAAACAAAATTAAGAAAAAAAAAATTCACATTAGTATCAAAACAAATACTTAGGAATAAACAAAAGATTTATATATGGAAACTACAAAATTACAACTAAAAACTTGTACACTGAAAACTATAAATCGTTACATGGAATTAATTACACAGATGAAACTCAACACATTATGCTAAGTAAAAAAACTAGACACAAAAGACCACAGATTGTATGACTCCATTTATATGGACTTTCTAGAAAATGTCAACCTATACCGATAGATAGCAGATCAATGGTTACCTGGGACTGAGTGCTGAGAATGGAAACCAACTACAAGTCATGAAGAAACCTTTGGGAGTGATGGAAATATTCTAAACCTGGATTGTGGCCACTGTTGCATGACTCTATACATTTATACATAAAACTAAAACTCATTGAATTGTACACTTATAATCATTGGATGCTTTGGTTTGTAAATTATGTAAATTATACCTCCATAAAATGGCTAAAAAATTATTGTAGCACTTCCACTTTTGATAAGGGTATGATAGATTATTTGAACTGTCATTTCCCCATGATAACTAGAAAAACTAGATAAGATATTAAAAATAAAAAAAACACTCTAAGGAAATACAGAACTAACAAAATACAGAAGAATTAACACTCCATGATCAATAAGAAATGGAGACCCAGGAGGCCTAGAATTTGGGGTTACCTTTTTCACCTGGGGATATATACCAATTCCAGTTAGGAAGACTGAGAAGTGCTTTTAATAGACTCACCGAAAAAAAGTATTGAAGATTGCTGCCCAAGTTTCAACAAAGTATGGTAGAGAAACTGGATCTCAAAGATAAACTATTGTAATGCTTGCTTTTGAAATTAAGAATTAAGTCAAAAAAATAAATAAAAGAGGATTTGGAAGTGAAGTACAAGTTGTGGATATTTAAAAAAGAAAGTACAAATTAATACAATAAGTGGGTTTAGCATGGTTGCTGGATATAAGAGCAATATATTTAAAATATGTATTTTTACATACCATCTACAAATATAATTAAAACCATTACAACAAACATCAAATAAAATTATATATCAAAAGCGTAGTAATAAGCCAAACAAAAATGTGGAAGATCTCCACATCCAAGATTAAAATATATCATTGAGAAAAATATAAAAGAATATAAACAGAGCGATATTTTATGTTCATGAACTGGAAGCTTGATTTTGTAAAATATTGTATTTTCCCCAATATGATCTATTCAATACAATCACAATAGAAATTCCAACAGTATTTTTTTTAGAAGTTGACAAGCTTATTGTATCAACGTTCTATTGCCACAAAACAGATTATCACAATATCACTGGCTACAGAAAACACACATTCCTTATCTCACATTTTCTGTGCGTCAAGAGTCTAAGTGTGGCTTAGCTGGGTCTTTGCTCAGAGTCTCACAAGGTGGCACTCAAGGTATTGGTCAGGCTCCGTTCTCATCTGGAGATCAGCGGTCCTCTTCCAAGCCCAGGTGGTTGTTGGTAGACTTTAGTCCCCTTGCAGTTGTAGGATTAAGACCTCAGTTCCTAGAGTCTGCACCCAATTCCCTGTCACATGGCCTTCTCCATAGTCAGTTTACATCATAGCAGCTTGCTTCTTCAAAGCCAGTAGAACTGAATGATAACAAGACTGAGTTTATATATATGTATGTACATATGTGTGTGTATATATATGTACACATATATATATATGCATTTGCTTTACAGGAGAAAAGTCACACTTGAGAGTTAGAAGGAAATGACAATGAGACAACTAGATATCTATCAGGAAATAAAATTGATCCTACCTTACACAATACTCAAAAATCCATACCCAGGGGATTTTAGACCTGAATACAAAAGGCAAATTAATAAAGCCACTGAAAAGTAATATACGAGAGTATATTCATGACCTTAGGATAGATTTTACTACATTAACACTAAGAATTTCTGTTCATCAAAACATTCCAACAGATGAGTGAAAAAGTGACAGATCATGGGAACGCACCTGTGACACATGAAACTAACAAAGGCTTTTCACCAAAACCACAAAGCTATTGGAAGAAAGACAGGTGAGCCAGAATAGACAGATGGCAAGAAGACATGACCAGGAACTTACAAGCCAGGATCTCCAAATGGCAAATAAACAGCCCAGAAGTGTTCCACCTCATTAGTCACCTAGCAAATGCTGGTTAAAGCCACAATGAGATACCACGACCCACACACCTGAATGGTTGGAATTTAAAAATAAAAATAAAATAAAAAGCTAACAGCATGACGTTTTGGCAAGGATGTAGAGCAACAGGAACAGTCAGACACTCCACGTGGGGTGTAAATTGTACAAGTACTTCGGAAAAATGTTTGTGAGTGTATGCCAAAGCTGAACTTACACATACTTTAACACAATTTTAGTTATATATGCAAAAGAAATACACATGTATGTGAACCAAGAGACACATACAAGAATATTCATGGCTGCATTATCAATTGCCCCCAAAACTGGAAATTACTTAAATGTCCATCAACAGAATAATGGAAAAATACATTGTGCTATAGTCATAAGATGGAAGACTGCAGGAATGAACTGCAAGAATGATAAGGAACGAACTACAGCTACAGGCAACAAACACATAAGATCACAGTGCATATTCCCATTTATATAAAGTTCAGAAAATTAGTAAAACTATGCTATAGTATTTAGGGATGCATGCTCACATGGTAAACTATAAAGCAAAGCAAGGAATTGCATACCATAAAAGTTAGCATGCTCTTTTGGTTTGGCATGGATTTTGCTGGGGACGAAAGAATAGTGATTGTGAAGTACAAGGAGATTTCAGATTGCTGGCTTGGATGGTAGTTACGTGGGTGTTCAGAACGTGATTATTATTGAGCTATATGCTTTTGTGCACTTTTCTCTACGTGGTATATTTCATGATAAAATATTTTAATACCATTAACTAAAAATTTATTGCAACATATATGATAAAAATTTTGTATCTTTAATATGTAGTCAGCTTTTCCAAATCAAATGGGCAAACAAGTGTGAGATAGAAAAACAGAAAATCAAAAACTACAAATATAAGTGTCCAATAAACACTTTTAAGTAGCCAATCTCAGAAATCAAAGAAAGGCAGTTTAATTATACAATAGAAACATACAACAATAAGGGAATTTCTATGCAATAGACAATGATTAGCCATGAAAAGTAATGTTATAAATAATATTGATGATATGAAATCATAGTCATGATATAATAAGTGAATAATATGGGTTATCAAACTATTGAATATGGAGGAGACAGAACCTTGCTTACTATTTTTAAAAAGTCCATGTTGTAAAACTGAATATAATTGTGATCATTTTTTTAAATAAACCTATATGTAGGTATGTATTTATCTATATGTAAAGGAAACAATAGGATGATTTTGTTGTCGTTGCTGTTACTGTTTTGAGACGGAGTCTTGCTGTGTCACCCAGGCTGCAGTGCAATGGTATGATCTCTGCTCACTGCAACCTCTGCCTCCCAGGCTCAAGCAATTCTCATGCCTCAGCCTCCCAAGTAGCTGGGATTACAAGTGCCTGACACCATGCCCAGCTAATTTTTGCATTTTTAGTAAAGACGGGGTTTCACCATGTTGGCCAGGTTGGTCTCGAACTCCTGACCTCAAATGATCCGCCTGCCTCAGCCTCCCAAAGTGCTGGGATTACAGGCATGAGCCACCGCGCCCGGCCAGGATGATGTATTTCAAAAGGTTCAGTGACCATCTCTGAGTGCTGAGGTTACAGATTATTTTCATTTTATAATTTTCTTTATGCATGTTCTAAATTTTTCTCAGTGAGCATGTATTAGTTATGAATATGGAAAAAAGATTGTTCTTTTTTCATGATAACCCGAGAATCATAGAATGTCATCAGCACAGGGAAGCTGTGGGGAGTTGAAGGTGGAGAGAGAGTGGATATTTTCTCCTGTCCCCCCTCGTCTACCACCCATTTGCCCTAAATGTCTGTAGGGAAGATTTTTTTTAAACAAAGAAAATAGATCAAGACCTAAACTGTCTGGCAGCAGAGAGACGATTCTTTGTCCAAATCAATGCTCAGGCAAATGGTAAACAGGAAAATCTCCGACAGAGCCATCATTAAAGCCAATCTGGAGGAAGGTGAAGATTTCCAAATACAAAATATGGCAGCTAAGAGTCAATAACAAAGATGGTGTGGAGGCACCTCATTTCAGAGAAATAAAATCTCCAGGTATTTCTTTGTCTTGTTGCTTTTTTGCCATTGACCAGATTTTTTTTTTTTATTTTAACTCTCTGTCACTATGAACACCAGGATGTGAATGAGGACTGCGCTTGAAGCCACCTAAAAGGTAGAAGAACACATCTAAAGCCCCCAGCAAATGAGCACGTCTCGCAGGTGTGGATAATGGCAGCTTTGCACACCCACCTGACCCTGTCTTGCGGGGTTAATAAAGGCCATCACTTAATTCCTTCACAAAGCCACAGTGCTCCGTAGAGGGGCACCTTGGTAATTATTACACCCATAAGGTGAGTCAAGATTACAGTTTATGTGCAGCTAATAACCACCTATCAGCAATTTTCTCACTCTCTCTTTCTCAGTCTCTTTCCTGATGAGCTACTCACCTGTGCCCTGCGAGTCACTGAAAACAGAAGCCAGGAGTAGGAGAGAAGAGCAGGAGGGATGGGGGGGCCTGTGAGTCTCTCCCAGTATCAGATTCATCCCAGAGAAGGCTGAGCCCCGGCAAGATGATCTGAAAAACTACAGGGCTCCCTGGTGCCCTCTGCAATAGTGCATAACTTAAAACCATAATAGTAGGCCAGGCGTGGTGGCTCACGCCTGTAATCCCAACACTTTGGGAGGCCAAGGTGGGCGGATCACTTGAGGTCAGGAGTTCCA
Source organism: Pan paniscus (assembly GCF_029289425.2). Classification (NCBI taxonomy): domain Eukaryota; kingdom Metazoa; phylum Chordata; class Mammalia; order Primates; family Hominidae; genus Pan; species Pan paniscus. Next base: position 37,978,984 of record NC_073269.2, read on the forward strand.
GACCAGCCTGGCCAACATGGTGAAACCCATCTCTACTAAAAACAAAAAAATTAGCCAGGCGTGGTGGTGCATGCCTTTGATTCCAACTACTCAGGAGGCTGAGGCAGGAGAATCGGTTGAGCCCAGGAGGCGGAGGTTGCAGTGAGTCAAGATCGTACCACTGCTCTCCAGCCTGGGCAACAGAATGAGACCCTGTCTCAAAAAAAAAAAAAAAAAAAAACCCTAAAATATGAATGGTAAACCTAAATGAAGTTCAAGAAAGTCCAAAATGTCTTGATTTATGCCCACGATGGCCACTCAGATTTGTTTTTTTTTCCTACGGTGCCCTGCTTTGCAGTGTCTTAGGCCTACTGCCCATTACTGACCCTGGGATGGTTTGATCTCCCACTACCTCTTTGGGATAAACTTTAGGTTGTGCTTTTCATCAAAATGCAATGATCATGCCCAAAACTCATCGTAAATTTCAGGCCAATTCCCAAAACATCCTGGGTAGGGGAGCCCAGGCACCCACAGCCATGACCTTGTATCCCCAGAGTGTTCCCATTTCAAGCACACTCAAGCAGGTGAATTCTCCTGATGGAAGAATTCAAAGGACAGAAATCAATTTTTTTTTTTTTTTGGCTGTTACTGTTTTCTCTTTGTTCTACACTTAGACCCCATACTTTTTGTTAAAAATGGAAAAGAGTTTTGGACCACTGGGCTTTCTCCAGAGTAAATATTAGACTAGATGGTTATGAAGCTCATTTCGTCAGAATATATGACTCTTAAAGAAAAAGGAGATCAGGACTCAGGGACAGCTGAGCCATCTGCAGAGGGAGAAGGTTCAGGACAATCACCCACCCAGCCATTAATGAGACATCTGACCAAGATCACTGCATCAGCAGCCAGCTCTTTCTTACAAAAGCAAAGGCCTGTCAATCTGAGACATAGAGAAGGCCCACCTGCAGCGTATTTCATCGAGTGTAGACACAGCCCTACGTCAGATAGTTATCCTTTTAATTTGACTGCAGTGAAGTGCTCTTGTGGCCCTGACAGTATTCTCTTGTGCACCAAAGGAAGTGAATAATAATTAAAGAGTCCTTTGGACAATATCCTTCTATCTGAGGAATCATATACTCAAATAATTTAATTTGTAAAACCTCTTCACCACCTTACTGCCCGGCTTTCATTTTCTTTTGCATATATTTTCACCACTCAACTAATGATGGATAGAGGGAATTAAGACATGGTTGATTGCATCTCATAAAGGCACTTGGACGCATTTAAGATCACTAGCCTCTTTTTCCTTCCCAGCACCTTCTAATGTAATGTGTTCTCTGAACACATGTGTAAGACACACACTGATATTAAAAGCTGTATTCTATACCACCTAATAAAGAGGATGCCACATCAAAAGGCAGAGTTAACATCAAACACGCACGAGAATCATTTAAGAGATTAGAATAAAGGAGCTGGTGGAAGGTTGATGCCACTAAACTAGCTTCACTCACTACCTCTATCCACAAGGGCAAAGTTAAACAGCCACAGAAAGATGGCGGGGCCACAGTGCCCACAGCCCATCCAACAGCACATTACACTTTGTCACCATGTGACCCTAGCTATTTCCAAAAGTATGAACAAATACGTGCAATGATGAAAAGTACTCAGTATATTTTGTGTGTCCTCTAGAAACAAAGGAAGAATGCTCCTGTTGGGGACATGTCATCTATTTTTTCCTAAGTCAAGAATTCAACCTCTGACTTGAGCCAGTTCAACAGAACCTAGAGTTGCTATTTATTCACGTAAAAACTAGCAATTCTGAGGCAGAAAAAAACTGGTGACCACGTGCTTGGGTCCTACTGCAGACTTCTGGGGACTAAACCCCGATTCTGCCACGCCCTTGCTCTGTGACCCTGGGCAAGTTACTGAGCCTCTCCACATCCTACTTTCCTCACTGTGACATGGGGTCTCAATAATGGCCCCTGTGGCCATGCACAGTGGCTCATGCCTGTAATCCCAATATTTTGGGAGGCCAAGTTCAGGAGTTCAAGACCAGCCTGGCCAACATGACAAAACCCCATCTCTACTAAAAATACAAAAATTAGCCAGGTGTGGTGGTGCACTCCTGTAATTCCTACTCAGGAGGAATGTAATGCCTACTCAGGAGGCTGAGGCAGGAGAATCGCTTGACCCTGGGAGGCGGGGGTTGCGGTGAGCCAAGATCGCACCACTGCACTCCAGCCTGGGCAACAGAGCAAACTTCTGTCTCAAAAAAAATAAAATGAAAAATAATAATGGCCCCTGCTTCCTAGGATTTCTTTTGTGAGGACTGAAGGAGTTAGTTCATGCAAATCAGCACATTGTCTCTTTAAAAGTAAATGATAAACAGATATTAACTATCATCATTAGGGCAAAGAACAAATTCTATGTGAACTTAAAGTATCATTTTCCAAACTCTGTTCCATAGAACAATCAAGATGTTAATATTAATAAATGCTCCAGAGAAGGAAGAAAAATTAGCCTGGCCTTGGTCGAATGTGGTGGTGCACACCCGTAGTTCCAGCACTTCGGGAGGTCAAGGCAGGAGGATCACTTGAGCCCGGGAGTTCTAGGCTGAAGTGGACAGTGATTACACCATCACATCCCAGCCCAGGTGACAGAGTGAGACCCTGTCTCAAAAAAACAGAAAGTTTACTGAGTAGATAAGTGACCAGTTAACTGACCCTTAACTAGTCAGTTAAGGAGGGATGTCATGGGTCTTTGGTTGACCTGGTCTTTAGTTCTTTGTAACTTTAACACGTTAAAGAGTTTATGAATATCTCATGGCTGAACTCCACTTGGAAATGATGAGCTAAACACAACTGCAAAATTTCTTTTTATAAGTTTTTTTCTTTTTTTTTTTTTTTTTTTAGAGACAGGGTCTCATTCTGTCACCCAGTCTGGAGTATAGTGGTAAAATAGGTTCACTGCAACCTCAAACTCCTGGGCTCAAGCAATCCTGCTGCCGCAGCCTCCCAAGTAGCTGAGAATGCAGGTGCTCACCACTATGCCTGGCTAATTTTCTTATTTCATTTTTTTTTTAGAGACAGAGTCTTGCTATGTTGCCCAGGCTGGTCTCAAACTCCTGGCCTCAAGCGAACCTCCTACCTCAGCCTCCCAAAGCACTGGGATTGTAGGCATGAGCCACCAAGTCCAGCTATTTCTTTTTAAATTATATTGGAAAGCAAAAATAGATGTAGGAAAGCATGCTTCCTGTCTGAGTGATCCTGGTACATTCTCTACGAGCTCCCCAAATGAAAAGTCCAGCACATTCAAGAAGCTTCTAAGGCCTAGACCTCTGTCCAGAGATGTAGCACATGGCCAAAACAGAAGCAGGTCAGTAAGATGTTCAGGATTACACTGATGGCACCTCCAAATTCTGAAGGAACAGTAGGAATGTGCAGGGTTCTGTTTAGATGAAGTAACAGACTGAAGAAAAAAAAAAAGCTTGAGTACAAGGAAAATGTCTTTTAAGACTGCTAAAGAGGTCAAGAGAGAAATGAAATGGTGCAAACTTGACATTTGTTTTGATCTCTCAAGGAAAGCATGATTTTGAAGGAAATGGCAGCCAATCATAATAGAAAAAAAAATTGTGGATTTTAACTAAGCTCTACCTCCTAAACCAAGTGGTCTCTGGCCTGTTAGGAACTAGGCGGCACAGCAGAAGGTGAGCAGCAAGCAGGCCTGTGAAGCTTCGTCTGCATTTATAGCCTCTCCCCATCACTTGCATGACTGTCTGAGCTCTGCCTCCTGTCAGATCAGCAGTGGAACTGGATTCTCACAGAAGCCAAAATTCTATTGTAAACTGCACATGTGAGGGATCTAGGTTGTGGCTTCTTATGAGAAACTAAGGCCTGATGATCTGTCACTGTCTCCCATCACCCCAAGATGAAACAGGAAAACAAGCTCAGGACTCCCACTGATTCTACATTATGGTGAGTTGTATAATTGCTTAATTACATATTACAATATAATAATAGAAATAAATGAAGTGCAGAGTAAATATAATGCACTTGAATCATCCTGAAACCATCCCCCCTGGTCCGTCGAAAAATTGTCTTTCACAAAAACCGATCCCGGTGCAAAAATAGTTGGGGACCGCTGTCCTAAATGGCATCGTCATGATCACTCCTGAGACTCAGGAGACCTCCCACAAAATCCTAAATGGAAATCCTCTTTGGCTCAATGATTGAAATTCATTCCCTGACCCTCAGGGCTTCAACATCAGCCAGATTTTCATGAGAAAATCCTAGAACGCTGTCCAGATTATTTGACAGGTGAAAGGAAAGCACTTCAACTCGCAAATTCATTGCTTCACTTCTCTGGGAAGCGGTTTCTTACCAAAAATGACCAAACCTGACTTGCCCACTTCATGAGGCTTGGAATGGTTTCTGGCCATGCTGAACCCTGGTTTACACTTTCAGACAATGAAATCATACCAGTCAAAGTCATCCAATGGAAATCAGGAATATTCCTAAAGGTAGAACACAGAAGAAGAGTCAGAACAAAAATTCTTATGGCAATAATAACTTCATTTTAATAAGTATATGGATAACATGACTATTTTACAGGGGGTGGGAGCCAATTCTCATTGGCTGGTTTTAAAACATCAGACTCTTCACTTCCAAAAACTGCACTGATCCCTAAATGCGATACACCATGCCATCTCCTTAATTTATGTAAAACAGCTTTATTTCTTTTTTCTTTTTAAAATATTTTTTAGAGACAGGGTCTCACTCTGCCACCTACCCTGGAGTATAGCGGTGCAATAGGCTCACTGTAGCCTCAAACTCCTGGGCTGTAGTGATCCTTCTGCCACAGCCTCCCAAGTAGCTGGGAATACCACTGTGCTGGCTATTTTTTTTATTTTATTTTTTTGTAGAGAAAGAGTCTTGTTATGTTGCCCAGGCTGGTGTCAAACTCCTGGCCTCAAGTGATCCTCCCAACTCAGCCTCTCAAAGCACTGAGATTGCAGGCATGAGCCACTGAGTCCAGCTATTTCTTTTTAAATTATATTGGAAAGTGGGCCAGGTGCGGTGGCTCATGCCTGTAATCCCAGCACTTTGGGAGGCCAAGACAGGCAGACCACCTGAGGACATGAGTTCAAGATCAGTCTAGCCAACATGGCAAAATCCCATCTCTACTAAAAATAGAAAAATTAGCCAGATGTGGTGGCTCATGCCTGTGATCCCAGCTACTCGGGAGGCAGAAGCAGGAGAATCACTTGAACCTGGGAGGCGGAGTTTGCAGTAAGCTGAGATCAGGCCACTGCACTCCAGCCTGGCGACAGAGCAAGACCGTGTCTCAAAAAATAAAAATAAATAAAATAAATTACATTAGAAAGCAAAAATAGATGTAGGAGAGCATGCTCCCTGTCTGAGTGATCCTGGTGCATTTTCTATGAGCGTCCCAAGCCCACGTAAGTCAGAGTCAAAGACATATCTGGAATGCACTTCAAAGTGAAGCTCTTTATGCTCCATGAACTAAGACAATTGTTCAACACCAAAGATTTCAATGATGGAAAGGGCAAATCCTGATGAGTGGAAACGGTGACACCCCAACTTCTCCTGCTCCCCGAGACAAAGCCAATATGATTCTAAGGAGGCCTTTTCTTTACAAAGAAATGTGCCTTCCTAAAGGAGGAACCATGTCACCGATTAAGACATTTCCCAAGCATTTGCTAACCTACTTACAGGCATCATTGCTCCCTTGGGCCTGGGGACCCCTCCACCTTCCTAAATGGAGTAGCTGAATAGGTAAATGGGTTATATCAGGCCAGGAAATCAATGTGTATACTGTGTTCTCAGCCACAGATGAGCATGTCGAAGCCATTCTATTATAGCTCTAGGAGCTGTATTGATCCAGCTGTAACTACTCGGAGGTGGCCCGCAATCCAATGAGAACACATCCATCTGTCCATCCAGCCGCCTCTCTCCCCCAGTAGTGTTTAGAGAGTAAGTGTTTGCAGATTGGATTAATTTAATGTTTGCTTAATCAAAACTGACTACCCTGGAACTTAAATGCTATTAATTACTAAGAGAATCCAGAACTAATTCACTAGCACTGTGAGGCCGGGGAGGAACAGCCGCTCTGCAGAGAAAGGGAGTTTCTGTTTGTCTCTCTTTCCAGATGTTCATTTTGTGGCCTTCCCCACTCCCATTACCACTCACCCACCTGCTTTCCCTCACAGCCTTCTAAAAAGAAAAAAGTACTTGCTACTTTGGTGTTTGTTCTTTGGAGCATGCATGCCGCATGCATGGGAGCCTGCTGGTTGGATACACAGAGCCTCCACCTCAGATGTCCCGGCAGCATGCATTGCGTCACTTGCTTTTCCAGTGTGCTCTGGTGAAATAGCACCCTGTCTTTCATCTACTTCATGGTGCAAATGGTTCTTTCCCAGAGCCCCGAGAGCTCCCCAAAGATAGGAGCCATGACTTGCTAATCTGTGATGCCCCAGCACCGAGCACTGTGCCTGTTGCATACTGGCATTAGCAAGGGTTTTCTGAACTGAACTGGGGGAGGGGACGATGGCCCCTGCCAAGGGCTCTATGTTTACAAAGCCCTCTGCGGCACTGACACCTCTCCAGGGAGTTTCTCAGAGGCTTCAGTTCAACTGCACCTGCATCCAATCCTCCATCTTCCCTGTCTTTGAAAAGACAGCAGACTGTTCTTAGAACCAGGACCCAATGCCTATCTTGCTTATGAATTAAATGCCATCACAAGAGGAGTGTGAAAGTGCATATCTGCCTCCAAATCTATTCCATGGCTTTGCAAAAGGATAACCAAAGACCACAAAATGCCATGCAGTTCAGCCAGAGGGTTAGCAGAAGCCAGAAGAGGCACTGCTACACCCTGAAACGTGTCTTTAGCCCCAGCAATACCACAGGCTTTTGGTAAAACAACTGCATCCGGGCATCTGCAGTTTGGCCATGAGCACACGTCACATCTCATGAACATCTCACTATTTGTGGTGAGTGGTGAGTGGTTCCACTATCCACTATGTGTATTGTACAGAAAAAGTCCACTGCTCTCCAAAGGGAATTCCTCTGCTGAGCACCTGGCCCCTGGGGTGGCCACTCCTTAAAGCAGATGTTCTTCTGCAAGGGCATGGTTCTCAGCCCCCAGCTACCATTCGGGAACTTGCAGCTATTATTACAGGCATTGCAGACTTAAATCCCTACAAGGACACAGCAGGCAGAGTAAATGACCGAAGCTAGTAAGGCATATGTCCCTATGCGGTGGAGAGGAGCAGAGCAAACTGGAGAGCCTGTCCCTCTCCAGGAGGGCTGCTGTGACTCAGCACTCACTGCTGTTCCCCTGCAGAACACAGGCTCAGTATGAATAAATCTTCTTACTTCTGCATGACCTCACCCTACAGTAAAATGCTGGAAACCAATTCAATTTTTAAAACATTCACATGTCATTCAAATAAGGTCTATAGTTCAGTTAATAATATTGTACCAATGCCAGTTTCCTGGTTTTGATAATGTGCTATGGTCATGTAAGATGTTACCATTGGGGGAAGGTGGGGAAAGAATACAGGAGAACTCTTGGTGCTATTCTTGCAACTTTGTGTGCATCTTAAATTATTTTAAAATGGAAAATTAAACACACACACACACAGTGCAGGCCAAGCTACATAGTTCAACAAGCCATAGGTTTTCTAAGTTTGTTGACATCCCTTGGTCACATCCAAGTGGGGTAGTGCCTCACGGGCAAAATGGGAGAAAGACCCAAAACCCTGACCTGACAGCTTCCACACATGGCCAACCTCAACTGTTGACCTTTTTATGGAACCAGTGCCCTGGAGGTGACACTGCAGACTTAGCTCACTGAAGTCCTGCCTTTGCCAGATTTCTGAAATCAAATCACCACTGCACCACACAACACCCACTAATTCATATGCATTTTGCACAAATAATTCTTATTTGATGAATAGAGCACCAGACTTACAATTCAGCCGTGGTGTGGTAAATTACACTGGCCAGATTAACTGTACAAAGAACACGTCTCAAAACAATGATTTCACTTCGAGCTAAGGAGGAACAAGTGCCCTTTCTTTCATTTCTAAATTACATTTTCAATCATAAATATTGAAAATTACATTTCTGATCACCGCTGTCACCTTGTGAGTAGTGGCACATGAGCCCCACAGACACACGGGTTTTTACAGAAGGAAAGCGAGAGCCATTAGAACACCCTAACCACTTTGAGTTTTAAAGGGCCTGTTCTCCCAGCCCACAAGATTATAAAACGATGGCACCCTTTGGAGCTTGCAGAGGCAGGGAGAAGCAGTCTCACTGGCACATTGGTTGTTAAACATATGGAATTATTACTCTGGGTGTATTTTACCACTTATTATACATGGGCTGTTCCAAGTATATACAGGTAGGTATGGTGCAGCCATTGCCCCAGAGAGGCAGACATGAAAACAGATCATACTTCTGCCTGGTAGACCTCTGAAACATGTGAGCTTCTTGCTATGAGCAAAATAATTTTTTTAATGTAAAATAGGGGGTAGCACGCTCATCTTCCTCTCCAGTAATAACAAAAGTCAGGATCGTAAGGACAGCTGGGTGCTGTGGCTGATGCCTGTAATCTCAACACTTCGGGAGGCCGAGGCAAGAGGATTGCTTGAGGCCAGGGGTTCAAGACTAGCCTGGGAAACAGAGGAAGACTCTGTCTCAGAAACAACAACAAAATTAGCCAGACATGGTGGTGTATGCCTATAGTCCCAGCTATTTGGGAAGCTGAGGCAGGAGGATCACTGGAGCATGGGAGTTCGAGGCTACAGTGAGCTGTGATGGTGTCGCTGTACTCCATCCCAGGCAACAGAGTAAGACCCTGTCTCAAAGAAATGATATAATAAAATAAGACCAAAATAATCTTGAAAAAATAAAATAAAAATGAATGCTGCATGTAGAAACTCGGAAAAATAAAATAAAAAAGACGGTAAGGATGGAGAGGCTCTTCAAAGGAAAGATGAATGGAGTGTTAAAATTACTTGGCTGAGGAAATAGCAGGAAAGAGGCAGAGCTGCCCCCCTGGTCCTGGCTGGGAAAAGGGAAGGGTGGAAGAGACTCTGATAGAAACACAAGGCTAGAAGCAGAGTCCGTCTGAAAGACTTAGATGGTGAGCTAGTTTAGCTGCAGGTATTTTGACATTAAGATGAAAATAAAGCGCTTGCCTACAATGAAGAAACCAAACACCCACCTCAACCAATGAATCATATCCTTCAAGACATATACCCCTGGTGCCTTTAGATATAACCAACACTAGGTTCAACTCTTCTCTGGATCCATATACCTGTCAGGCATGTGGAAGGACCATTAATAGACTGTAGCCATCTCTCTACCCACTGGCTCACATCAGGGATGTACTGACCACTCTGCTTATGCTGGACCACACCAAACCCAGGCAACACTAAGCCATGCAAAGTCATACATAGAATATCCCATATCCTAAAGACGAAGCCCACAATATATTCTTGCAACTCTGCATTCCAGAGTCCCCTTCCCCCACATGTATAGTATGCTTATAGTAGTCCCTTAAGCATAAAGTTGTACAGACCCTAACATGGTAGTATTTGTACATCACCTCCGTGCCTTGCTCTAGCACTCAGGGTTCTAGTACAGGCATCAAGGGTGTCTGCTGCAAGCATGCACCAGAGGGCTAATGCCCCAGGACAGCCCTCCACTCCACCAGTAGCAGATAGGAGTTGATGGATTCATACCCAGCCATTTCCTCCCTTACTTGGAACAACTCAGGATTTTTTTACATTCCCAGAGCTCCCAGCTGCCAGGCAAAGCAATCTGCTCATTCAATGCGTTCTGTATCAGTCTCCTTCCCTTCCCTTCTTCTCTCGGGCTAGATGGGATTAAGGCCTAAAGACCACCTATGTTAGCCAGAGTTCTCCAGAGAAACAGAGTCAATGGGATGTGTATACACACACTGCATAACAACATTTTGGTCAACGATGGACCACATCTACCATGGTGCTCCTATAAGATAATAATGTAGCTGAAAATTTTCTATCGCTCAGTGATGTCTTAGCCATCATGACTGTCAATAACATCTGATATGGTTTGGCTGTGTCCCCATCCAAATCTAGAATTGTAGCTCCCATAATTCCCTGTGTCATCAGAGGGACCCAGTGGGAGGTAATTGAATCATGGGGGCAGGTCTTTCCCGTGCTGTTCTCATGATGGTGAATAAATCCATGAGATCTGATGGTTCCATAAAGGGGATGTTCCCCTGCACATGTTCTCTCTTGCCTGCCACTATGTAAGACATTTCTTTCACCTTCTCCTATGACTGTGAGGCCTCCTCAATCATGTGAAACTATGAGTCCATTAAACCTCTTTTTCTTTATATATTACCCAGTCTCGGATATGTCTTTATCAGTGCGCAAAAACGGGCTAATACAACATCATAGCAGAATGCACTATGTTTAAATTTGTTTAGATAACACAAGTACTTACCACAGCATTACAGTTGCCTGTAGTATTCAGTACAGTAATATGCTCACAGATTTGTAGCCTGAGAGAAATAGGCTACACCGTATAGTCTAGGCGTGTAGTAGGCCATAACATGTAGGTTTGTGTATGTACGCTATGAGGTTCACACAATGACATAATCACCTAAGGATGCATTTCTCAGAAAGTATCCCCATGGTTAAGCAATGCATGATTGTATATGGAGAGCCAAATTCACTTAAAGGAATTGGTTCACATGATTTTGGAGGCTGGCAAGTCCAAAATCTGCTGGTTAGGCCTGCAGGCTGGAGACCCACCCAAGGAAGGACCAGTGATGCTGTTCCAGTTGGAAGGTTGTCTGCTGCAGAATTCTCTCTTGCTCAGGGGAGGTCAGTCTTTTGTTCTATTCAGACTTTCAAATAACTGGATGCCCACTTTATGGAGGGCAATTAGCTTTACTCAAAGTCTACTGATATAAATGTTACTTTCATCCAAAAACATCCATAACAATTTTCACTAAATATTTGGGCACCGTGGCCCAGCCAAGTTGACACATAAAATTAACCATCATACCTCCATTCCCCATCCCCTACCAGTGTGTCCTGCAACCACCACTGAAAGAAACAACTTGCACTCTAATTCTTGTAACAGTGTCTGCTTCTGGGGGAACCTAATTTAAAACTTTGTATTTTTAGTATACTGTGACTTGGAAAATAAATGAAAGCATAGAAATGCTTAGTCCTCTTTCAAAAACCTAGTGACCCATGAAAGCACTTGGCCCACAGTTTGGGAACCACTGCATTGCAGGTGCTGGAGTTTAATGCCTAGAAAGGCCCACGCAATCTCTAAGGCCATGTAAACACAGATGTTTCCAAAGTCGTTGATCATGATTTTGGAAAGACCTCAGCATTCCTAATAGTGACACAGATATTAGGATGGTGCTGTCAAAGAAGTCCCTCTCTATTCCATTGCATGCCCGACCTTCCAGACAGTTAGCAATGTTCTGAGAGGGTAAAGACTCTTATCTGAAACCCATCACGTCACCAAAGCAGCAACGATTTCATTTAAAAACAACACCTCTATCCAAAGGCTCAGAATCTGTTCACAAAAGAAAACACATCTTTTGACATGCCTAAAAATACGTGATTATATCCTTTGTGGCAAGATGAGACCAAGTGACTCATTGAAGTCATAAAGGCTGCAAATTGCAGTATTGTTGTCTTTGAATGAAAATTGCCAGAGGACTTGTGTTTCGTTGTCTCAAGAAACCTAGGCAGTCATTTGCCGCATCACGAGATCCAAATCATCTGAAGTTGAAGATCATCTCCTCCTTTTTGTATTTCATTAGCCAAGATCAGGTTAATAAAAAGTTTAAAAGTTGACTGCCTTCCCCAGGAGATTTATTTAGACCTCCTCTGAGGGGATGAGCTGGGAATGGCAGCCTACACTCTCATTTCTCCAGAGCTCACTCTGTCATCTCCCTCTGTGGTCCCTGAAGTCTGCCAATTAAAGACCTCCTCGATGACATTCTGCTGCTGAAGTTATGCACACATAAATCACTGTAATAGGAGAAGATTGTTATGTTAACCTCCACCATGCAACCCTTTTCCTTTTGTGAGAAATGTGAAAAACATTCATTTGTCTGGCACAAAGGAAGCTATTTCCCAACAGATGCCTGGAAGCCTTGCCTGGATGATGCCCCTTCCTGTGGTTACGTAGGTGGTGCCTCCTGCACCAGCAGGCATTACTCAACTCGAAACGCAGAGCAACGAGGCCATAAACCAGGCAGCATTACGTCAGAGACCGGGTGCTCTGAAATAAATGGGGAGCTGGTTCTATCTAGAGGAACATTTTTCCATGTTTAACCAAGCAAAACTGGAGACATTACTGAACACACAGTCTCAAAGGTCAATTCTTAAGGAGACCAGTGCTGGGGAGGGAAGACACACAGTTTCTACAGCTATGGAGGAACCCTTGAGGTGGCTGGAGTTTCACTGTTAGAACGAGGGGCTGGTGTGCAGCGACTGTGAATTCTACTTTGATGTGAAAGATTGCATCTTCTGGTTGAGCCCCTGGGAGTGGCCACCATAGCAGCCATGGGGCTGAACCAGGAGGTGGTCACCACTGTGTGCTCCCTCACCTGCACTGCAAATCTTCATGGGTTCAAATTCCCCAGAGATTCAGTTTTCAAAAGAGAGACAGACAGAGAGAGAGAGAATGTTTTATCAACAACAGAATACATATTCATGACGCATTAATGACTTATATCTACATGTTAACTTTAGAAGACAATATTAATTGAAAGACTTGAAAAGGAAAAGTCTGGGCATGAGCTGAGCTGTTTCTCTCTATATTCAGTTGCCCCCAGTTAGCTGACTCAAGGCTGGGGTGCCCCCAGGGGATGGCGAGGGGGGACCTGCTATGCAGATACAGCCCCTCATCCAGAAACTGGCTTGCTTTGGACACCCAAATGGGGACACCAAACTTGATCAAAGGACTCATTTGCCCACCCCTAAAGACCTGATTTTCAGAGCTGCTATCAAAGGGCAGCCACCTTGCAGGGCAAGCCCACAGCGAAAGAAAGGAAGAAAGAAGGAAAGAAAGAAAGAAGGAAGGAAGGAAGGAAGGAAAGAAAGAGAGAGAAAGAGAGAAAGAAAGAAAAGAAAGAGAGAGAGAAAGAGAGAAAGAAAGAAAGAAAGAAAGAAAAGAAAAGAAAAAGAAGGAAGGAAGGAAAGAAAGAAAAAGAAAGAAAGAGAGAGAGAGAGAAAGAGAGAAGGAGAGAAGGGGAGAAGGGAAGGAAGGGAAGGAAGGGAAGGGGGGGAAGGAAGGGAAGGAAGAAAGAGAAATGACAGTGGCTCACGCCTATAATTCAAGCACCTTGGGAGGCTGAGGTAGAAGGATTACTTGAGCCCAGGAGTTCCAGACCAGCCTGAGCAACATAGTGAGACCCTCTCTCTACCAAACAAACAAAAAAATTAGCCTGGTATAGTAGTGCACACCTGTGGTCCCAGGTATTTGAGAAGC